>NC_136900.1:20950470-21202970 GCF_949152265.1 Phoxinus phoxinus | reverse complement strand
GATAGATAGATAGATAGATAGATAGATAGATAGATAGATAGATAGATAGATAAACAACAGACAGATAAATAGATGGTCTCAATAATAATAGTCACATTTACCATCATGCCCTGCTCTATTTCTTCATACAGAGCCCCGAGTTTTTCTTCTCTGTTATCCAGTGTCGTGCTGGCGAACAGCAGTTTCTTCATCCATTCATCAAACATGTCTTCATCCAGGTCTTTGTACGCCAACGCTAATGTTCTCAGACCCTCCCCGGCGAACTCCTACCACACAGAAACAGAGGACACTAATGTAGCAGAGGGATATATTTATCTCTCACCATGAAACTTGAAACTCAGTCAATTATAATTACATCAAATATTTCTTCAGTGAAAATAAGGAGCGCGCTACGCAGTTCTTCCCATCTTTGATCTGATTTGATCAGTTTGCTATCATTATTTGCTATTTTTATCCCACTAGCATAGCTTCTCCAGTGACGTGAGTCTTGCACTTTGAGGACCCGCAGAAAGCCATAAATGAGACATGAATAATGGACAGCGTCTCATAGTCTGTAATAAGTACGGCCCATAGGTTGCTTTTAGACTGACTAGTCGAGCACTAGACAATAGCATTATTGTTTCTTTGAATATGGTTTGAGAGGTTGGTTTCATTGCTAATATTTATTTATATTTACATTTTCTGAAGAAATTCTTCTGGTTTTTGCAGAATAGCTAATATAAATGCTAACAATAATCATTAAGGACATTAATGAAACACAGTGCTTGGAGCCACCAAATGTGTTTGTATAAAGTGTTTTCCATCTGAAAAGCCTACAAGAAACTTAATGGAATTGATCTGAATAAAATAAAGCTTATCTCTACTAAGACAGAGCTTTTAGTCATGGAGAAAATGAGCCTTGTTTGTATCGATTGTGCCGCTCTGACACTCACAGTGTGCATTTGCTGTAATTTGTCAAGTGGAACGGTGCGTCTACATCTCTAAGCCTCACGATTCTCAAGCGCATTGAGTGGAGTAGAAACAAACACAAAAAGAAAAGACTTAAAAAATGCAAGAATCTGCATAACCTGAAGCTTATAATTATTAAGGTTTTTAGTGATGCCTGAATAAGGCCAAAGTTTGGTAACAGTATGAGTTTCAGAGACTAATACCACGGTATTTCCATACTATTTCAAGGTTATGAGGCACTCCAAAGTACTTTTTTTAGCCTAAAAGTACAAAGATTACCATGGTAAATTGGTAAAACATGGTATTGTTATGATAAAGGCCCAAAACATTCAAACAAATATTAAGATGTCCAATGGTATGGTTTCACCACGATATTGCATCCAAATAACATGATTTTATCATGGTAAACACCTAACAATATGGTTTTACCACGGTTTTTCCAGCAATGCCCGAAAACATGGCCTTACCATATCATCACATCAAAATAACATGATAAATGCCCAACAACATGATTTTTACCATGGTTCTACATCTAAATAACATGTTATTATTATAGTACATGCCTAAAAACATCCAAATGACATGGTATTGTCATGGTAAATGCCACAAAACGTGGGTTTTCTATATTGCATCCAAAAAAACATGGCATTAGCATGGTAAATGGTAAATGGACTGCATTTATATAGCGCTTTCACAGACCCAATGGCCACCAAAGCGCTTTACACATTGCCTCACATTCACCCATTCATACACCGGCAAATGGCAAATGGCAAACAACATCGTTTTACAATGATATTGGTAATGCATCCAAATAACATAGTACCCAGAACATGTGGAGGAAACAAGATACAGTATTTCCATGGCAAATGCCCCAAAACATGGTATTACCGTGGTATTCCACCCAAGTTACAAGGTATTAACATGGTAAAGTCCCAACAACATTGTTTTACCATGGTACTGCATCCATAATGGCATTATAATTATAGCAAATGGCAAAAAAACATGGTATTACCATAGCAAATGCCCAAAAACACTGTCTTACTTTGCCAAAAAATTTGGTATTATTATAATAAATGCTCAACAACATGGTTTTAAAATCACACTGCATCCAAATAACATGGTATTATCACAGCACATGAGCAAAAATGGTGGTTTTACCATGGTAAATGCCCCCATGGTCTTACCATGATATTGCATCTAACTGACATGGTATTATTTATAATGTAAATGGCACAAAACATGGTTTAAACATGTTATTTCAACCAAATAACATAGTATTACCATGGTACATTCACATACATCACTACAATACATGCCCAAAAATGGTATTACCATGGTGTCACATCCACACACAAAAAAACAGTAATATCATTCATGGTACTCTTTTGACACGTTTTTTTTGTTAGTGGCAGCACACCTACTATACTAGCTAGGGACCAACATCCACAACATGGGGCTAAGCTAAGCTGATGCTTTCTACAGGGAAGGATGGCTTAACAATAGAGACTCACATTAAGGTGCTCTGAGGTAGTAAACACAAGCTCTTCATTAGATGGGTCCAGCCTGTCGAAGACAATCGTGTCGGCTCCTTTTGAGTAAAGCTTTAACTGCCCCTTTGGGTTCCTCACTGCGGAAGAGACAGAAAATGAGAGTGCTACTTATAAATGTCCAAGTATACAATAAAACAGTTTCAACAGACCAGCAAGATATTGATTCCTCTATGTGAATGGATGAATTATGCATACAGACCCATAAGAGAGAGAATTATGTCAGGGATGTAGCTTTTGTGAAATATTAAAGGTATCAGACAATACAAGATTGTGACTTAGATTACATAAAAATGTAAATATATCTTGATTTTTTTAATTTAAAATCTCTTCAAAAAATTAACCAGAACCAACCAATGACGCTCATTCTCTTCCGGACGTTGTTGAAGTCTAAAATGGCTATTAGCTGATAGGTGACCGCCTGACCCATCTCATATAAAGTGATGGTTTCGGGCGTTCGAGACCGGAATACGAAGCCAAAGTTGCGTGCAGCAGTAACCAGCGCGCCTTCATCCGGAGACTGTGCCTGATACACCAGCTCACCTTCAACATGGAATCATTTCAATCAAAGTCAGCTCAAAATCCATATACAACAAAAGTGCTACTAGGATGTGGAGATATATTTAAGGTGTTTGGGGTCCAGTTTACCCTCATTTCTCTCCTCTGGCATGATGGTGTGGCAGAGCGCTAACAGACGGAAGAATTCCTGCACCAGAGGCTCTTCCAGCTTGATGGCCTCAACCAAACTGCTGTCATGGAAACGGAATTTCCGGTCCATCAGTGGGTTGAAGGAGAAATCTACACACGGTGTTTTCTACAAGAGTCAGAGACAAGTGTGACTGCCAAATCTGTTTTTTGTCTATTATATTTAAAACAATATTTATCTTATAAGTAAGGTAGTTGTTGTAGTAGTTATGTTAAGGTATTGGGTAGGATTAAGGGATGTAGAATATGGTCACGCAGAATAGCATTAATATGTGCTTTATAAGTACTAATAAACAGCCAATATGCTAGTACGGTAATATGAACAACAGCCGAAATGTATAATTTTCCTGTTATCTCTGTAAAGCCGCTTTAAAACAATCTGTATTGTATAAAGTAAAGTGCTATATAAATAAAGTTGACTTGACTAATAAGAATCAAGTAAATGGTGAATGTGTTCCCTAATCTAAAGTGTTACCAAACATTTAAATATAACTAGATGAGTAACTTACTCAGAGAATGAGCATGTTTTAGTATTTTGCTAGCATGAAATAGTAGGTTGTTAGCATGATTAGCATGTTACTAGCATGATTTAACAGGTTACTAACAGGTTACTAACAGGATTTAACATGTTGTTAACATGTTTCAGCACATTGGTAGCATGAATTAACCTGTTGCTAACATGATTTAACAGGTTGCTAACATGTTTTAGCACACTGCTAGCATTAATTAGCATGTTGCTAGCATGTTTTAACAAGTTGCTAGCATGAATTAGCATGTTTAACACTTTGCTAGCATTATCTAATACTTTGCTAGCATCATCTAATACTTTGCTAGCTTGAATTAGCATGTTGCTAGCATGCATTAACATGTTGCTAACACAATTTAACACTTTGCTAGCATTAATTAGCATGCTGCTTGTAGCATGTAGCATGAATTACCATGCTTCAACAGTTTGCTAGCATTAATTAACATGTTTGCGAGCATGAATTAGCACGTTGTCTTATGATGGTCAATACGCTTTGCTATTGATAGACAGCTTAAATGTCTTATTGTACAAAAGTTTTTACCGACCCCCTATGCGACTTTTCGTAGTTTTGATCGTCCGTTTAATGAAAACCGTAAGTCGGATCGGTTAGAAAATATATAGCACACGAAGTCAGAACAGTCTGAAAGCCAACATAATTATTATTTGTAAAGTAATATTTGATGCATTTCTTAAAATAATGAATAATAAAATAATTAATTTAGAAATAAACGTGTTTCGTTACCTCTGTAATATCCACTTTATGCCCAAACTCATCATAAACATCACCTAGACAAACAAAATCACATCTATTAATGCATATATCCCGATGTGTCTGTAAGCGTGGGCGTGTAACAGGAAGCGTACCGTAGGTCTTCCCGTTGATGGAACACTTATTGAACACCATGATGTTCTGGGTCAGGGTGCCTGTTTTGTCTGAGAAGATAAACTCCACCTGGCCCAGCTCCTCGTTGAGGGTCGTGGTGCGCGCCTCGGCGGGAGTGTCCTTACGGCTGTAGTACATTCGTCTGTCCCAGTTTATAAAGTAACTGTGGCCCAGCCGCAAAACTTCTACGCTGTAATATAGTACATTTTATGTTAATGTCATCCAAGTCTTCTTTTTTTGTCCTTAAAGGTGTAGTAAGCAAATTCTGAGAAACGCTGTTGAATATTTAAATCAACGCCAAACCAAACAGTTTTATGAATATTTGGTAGATGTCTGTTCTCTATGTGTGCTAGTTTTGTGTGTGTTGTACATAGTCCTGGCTGTGTAAATAGAAGAATAAAAGTTACTCGGAATGATCCACAAAACACTCTTGTAGCCAATCAGCAAAAAGGGGCGTATCCGATCATGATGGGGAAGAGAGAGAGAGGGGGGGGGGGGGGGGGGGGGGGGGAGAGGGGGGGGGGGAAGAGAGAGGGGGGGGGGGGAGAGAGAGAGGGGGGGGGGGAGAGAGAGAAAGAGAGAGTGAGAGAGTGAGAGAGAGAGAGAGAGAGAGAGAGAGAGAGAGAGGAGAGAGAGAGAGAGAGAGAGAGAGAGAGAGAGAGAGAGAGAGCGAGCGAGAGCAGGACATTTGTGGAGAGACTGTGGAAAGAGAGATGGCTGAGATATTACCAAAGATGAAAAGGTCAGAGGAATATAATTGGAAGAAGAAGGGTTGCGGTGAGCTAGGACGTGTTAATATTGAAAAAGCTTTCCAAAAGGTCCTAAAAACGGACGCTGAGGTTGCTTTGTTCCAGCTTGTTCCATCTTTTTCACAGAACTAAGATATGCTGTTGTTGTTGAATCACAGCTGATTCATCCATACTTGACTGATGCGGCAGCTGTTAGTGGTTGCCTGTGTTTCGTGGCATGTTCGTTATTTTGGGGGCGGAGCAATGAAGGAAGAGGTGTGTTTGCGATTGTGAAGATTAACAGTTTCTCAGAAATCGCTTACTGCACATGTCAAGTCAAGTCACATTTATTTATATAGCGCTTTTTACAACACAGATTGTTTCAAAGCAGCTTTACAGAGATAACAGGAAAATAATGCAAAAAAAGAAGAAGAAAATAGAGTCACAGTCCAGCTTAAGTAAGTTCAGTGATGTTTCATTTTTGTTTTAAAAAAGTTATTAATTTAGTTCATTTTATATATATATAGCCAATCTGGAGTAAACCGTGATCTCATCGTCCAGCTCAGTTCAGTTCTTGTATAATAGTGTCAATGCAGGCAGATCAATATTATTGTTGAAAATTAAATGTAATGTTAAATTTAATGTCCCCAACTAAGCAAGCCAAGCTAATGGCAACAAAGGTGGAACAAGGCGACAGTGGCAAGGAACCAAAACTCCTAAACAAAATTTATGTAATTTATTTATCTGTATTTTTGTGTGTACATTTTTTATATAAAAAACATATAAAAATAGATACAAATTTAAAATAGAAAGTAAAAATTATGAGATATTACAAAAGTCATAATTGACATTTGACACCCGGTTTCACAGACAGGGCTTAGATTAGGGCATTTAAGCTTTTATAAACGTGCCTTAGAAGAAAAAAAAACGTACTGGTGTGTATCTTGAGACAAAACAATGGCCATGACATATTTTAAGATACGTTGCTTTCAGTTAAAACCGCTCAAACATGTATTTTAGTCCTGGACTATCTTAAGCCATGTCTCTGAAACCGGGGGGTAAAGTCATAATTAGGACATAAAAAGTCATAATTACTGCATTCTAACTATGATTTACCACAGCATGCTTTTTAAAATCACAATTATTAGATAAAGAATCAAAACCATGACATTATTAAGTTAAAATTATGAGATACACCTCCAGTTTCACAGACAAGGCTTAAGCTAGTCCATGACTAAAATACATACTTCATGTTTAATGTGAAATCCAGGTCCTGAAGCAAAACCAGTTTACCACCACATTGTCTGATCTGACCTACCTGACATAAAGTGAGATGGGCACAACAGTGTTGAGGATGATAACGTAGGACCAGAAGGTCAGGAAGCCAGACAAGACTGCATTGATCGTGAGTTGCTTCCACTGAAGATACGCCCAAAAGTCGTTGCCAACACTCTGCTCCCAAATGGTGTTTCCGATGGCCAGGATGATCCCCATACAGATGAGAAACCCAAAGATCTGGAAAACCAGGAAATATGTCTCCACTGAATCATTTTCAATCCTCAAAATGAAGATTCTCTCATCATTTAATCACCCTAACGTCGTTCCAAAGACTTTCATTCATCTTTGAAACACAAATCAAGATGGTTTTCTTCTAAAGAAACACGATCGCTTATATGATTAACAGATTTATGGACAGAAATCTCTCAGAGATTTGTGTTTTCGAAGATGAACGAGATTGAGTAATTGACCAAAATGTTCATTTTTTGGGTGAACTATCCCTTTAACGCATGCAAAGCGTTTCACAATAACAAAATGAACTGCCCTTTTGAAAGGCTGGTGGCGTGAGTAAGTGAGATGCCACATGTCGATCATTCCCAGCATGCTCCACACACACTCACCCACAGCACTAAGGTGTTCATCAGTTTGTCGATGCTGGTCCTTTTGAACTTCGTCCTCCCACAGTTTTGCATGAGCTTGGTTTGGAGTCCTGATGGAGACAATCAGAACCGAGTTCATCTCAGGACAGATCATGGTGTGCGTTAGGAGCTAAGCATAGATAATAACATTAATTACAGATGAGGCAGAAGAACTAGGCAGTCAATATGTCTCTGAGGAACATCTACTCAAGATAGCTAATCTACGGATCTACTCAAGATAGCTAATCAATGGTCTGTGAAAATGCCATTCGGCTAGGACAATTAATGGAGGAATATTGAAGAGAATGTACCGGCGAAGATGACCAAGCCGAAACACCACTCAGTGTTACGAAGCACACAGCCTCTCAAGAGCATTTTCTCGTTGTCCAGAGGATACTTATTATCTTCCCAGCATAGAGTCCCTGTGAACTTATCCAGTTTGTTGTTGGGAGGCTCGCAGATGACTTCCCCTGGGAGACACGTTCAAATACAACATGTGAAAGGAAGATGTTTTTTTTAATCACATCATGGTTTATCATTAGACACTCATCTCTATAAATGGCATGCGTGTGTCGTCACCGTCGGCCGGAGTGACTGCGGTTACGCCCACTGAGTGGCAAAAAGACTGAGCGGCAGCATTTTCAGCGTGAATGACTATACAAAAAGATTTGACAAGAAATCTGAGGTAGATTTTTACAGACTGCCGATAGCTACAGAAAAGAGAAGCAAATGGGTCGCTGCAATTCATAGAAACTACTGAACTCCAGGCAGCGAAACGTGGATTTGCAGTTTTCATTTTGTGTCAATATGCTGAATTTTGGGGTAAAATCATTCCCTATATATTGTAGTGCTATATATTGTATTGACAACTCGTCGATTAAATATTTACCATCATATATTCTGTATAATTGGATGTTTTTAAACAAACACTGACAAAAAAAACTGTACAAGTTTTAGGGCTGGACGATATTAATATATATATATATATAAAACATTGATATAAGTGGCACATATATAAATGTCAGGAAACATGATTCCTGGCTGCAAGTCATTATCCATGGATCACTGGATCTATAAGGAACACTATATCGAGTCCAACCTTTAGTTTAAACTGATAATCATTTGTTTTACTCGCGCGTTCGCAGCTTCCCCTATTAGATCCAGTCCGGCCTGTACCGGCGGGAAAGTGACGTCAATGCATACCCTCTATTCTGCTCTTTAGATATGGCTCAGGCCCTTCATTTAATGGAATTTTAAGGGGATTTTTGATGATTAAAAGCACCCCATAAAAGCAATATAATTTGAACTATAGTTCATGTTCGTATTACAAACAATATGGAACGAGTGTGTTCAAATCCCTAATCCTAATTAGAAGCATTGGAACTAGTATTATAGCCACTATAATTTTTTTTCCAATTTCACGAATGCAGGGGCTTCACTCTGGATGAACTTTAATGGAATCCAAGCGAAAACGCTACAAATCTCATTACAAACGTTCCTTCGAAAGAAATACACGAGCATACCAAAGGTCCCGCGAGAGAAAGCCACAGAGATCGATCTAATCGATGTGACGGATGCAATAAGTGTTTATGTTTACTCGTGTTGACTCAAGTTCATTTCTGTTGATGGTGCACTAATGGTGTGTGTGTGTGTTTGAATAAAAGCTTTACCATTAAAGTCTGCAAGCCTGGCAACATCGTCCCCGAGGTCTGAGGTTACAGTCAAGGCTTGGCGCACCTTCAGGTTGGTTTCTCTGTTGGAATTGGAAAGAGTCGATAGAATGAAAGAGGCTCACGGTCGAGTCATGCTCTCACTGCTGTACAGTCAGTCACAGAATCGAATTTGAGATGCTTGTGCTGGATGTTGAACACGTCCAAAGGGAAGTGAAGCACGCAATATTAGCGCCACCACACATGTCGCAGAAAACATCTCACCCATCTAGCTCTGCAGTCTCGATATAGCAAAGTCCATAGGGCTCACTGCTGGAGAGGAGGAGAAGGTCAGCCTGTACACAGGAGAGACAGCGGACACTGAAAGCTGTGCAAAACTCATAAATCATGTGCTACTCCACTCTTTACAAAACGGTGCAATCATCTACTAAAGTCTACAGATAATGCCATCATATTGGGATCATCAAAATCTTTTTCTGTCACTTTGATGGTTTAGTTGTTGTATTTAGGTGCCAAGGTTTGTACGTTTTTATTCCGCTCCTGGCTGGTTGTCTATGGCCATATGATAAATCGTTATGAAATTTGGTGCAGTGATTGGGGAAGGACTGAACATGATGGCAATTTTGAGATCTGCCTTTGGTCATTTTCAAATACATTTATGCAAATAACTTTTAAACTTTCAACTGGGGATTTAAAAAAAAATCTAAGGGGTCCTCAAGATTACTTAAACATTTTCAAATTAAACAAAACAAAAAAAAATTTTAATAAGCTAAAACCAATAAAAATCAAGATATCAATATTTCTTATTTTAATTCACCCCCAAACTTCTAATATTTCTTATTATAACTTATTAATTTTTCAATTTCATTACAATAAGTTAAGTTATTTTAATCTATGGACACTTCTAAATACACTCACAAAATCACACGTTCTGCCTGATAATGTTTTTTTCACCATCATAGAGTTTAGAAAAAGAAAAAAGAAAATATATATAAAGGTTTTTTTATATATTATTATTTATTATTTTAGCTTTTATTGTGTTATTTTTATATATTTTGTTTGATTTGATTTATATAGACAAAATAATATAAATAGTATACAATTTAATATTGGCCATATTTCAGTTTTAGGTCAAAACAAAATATATTATTGGCTTATTGCATAACCTTTTTTTTAAGCAAAACCAACTGATGATCTTCAGACCAGTTTTTATAAGTATAATTAATTATTTCATTCCAATGAAAAAATAAAGAAACTAATGAATTTGACCTTAAAGACATACATGGAAGCGAGTCTGGATCTTGACCATAGTTTCACTAATTGAAATGAATCGGTCTCAGAACAGTTTCTGACAATTAAAGTTTATAAATTAGGGTTAAATCTGCTCATTAGCTTTGAAGCGATTGACATAAAATAATATGTCTGATGTTGTTTTAACTCTTTGGATCGTGATTAGTACAACGCACATGATGTGATTACCATATCCGCTATATTTATTATATTTGCCATAGTAAAGTTAGTCTGTTAGGCTGTATATATTAGCAAAATATTCAAACTTACAGCAACAAACTGATTGTTCTCAAGTTTGATGATATCACCCACTGTTACATTCATCCATTTTTCAATCTGCAGTCTGAAAGAGAGATATTTCCATGTGTTACAGGTCAATCGTTATTCATTTCCTAAGCATTTACAATTCAATAACTGTGTCTCAACAGCAAGACATACAGCAGAAAATGCTGATATGTGGCATAAATGCACTTACTTTCCTTTGATGAGTACCTGAGACTGCCGGGTGTTGACTTGTTGATCACTTTTATGGCGGAACTAAAATCCAAAACAGATCAATTATAAGTTATCAGACAAACATCGGTTTAGCTTATGTCAGGCAGCCCACAAACAGTGGTCTACCTTTCTGAATGCAGTATTCAGAGTTGTAAAGATAAACAGGACAAGAATAGATTCTCACATAGTCATCAGTAGCATCTTTGACAGCTGTGATAGCAAGAACCAACACCAAAGGCACAATGGTGGTGAACCACGAAAGAGATGAGATTTCTGGAATTAACTAGAACACACAACAGAGTATTAATATGTATAACATTGCAGAGATTGTTTCCCCCAAAATACAAATTCTGTCATCATTTATTCACCCTCATGTCGTTCCAAACCTATATGGCTGTCTTTCTTCTGCAGAACACAAAATAAGAGATTTTGGACTGTTTTTGTCCATACAGTGAAAGTCAGTGGGGTCCAAACCAACAATGGACCACAGGGACTTTCATTTTATGGCCCAAAAAATAAAATTTTCACAATATTTTCTTTTGTGTTGTACAGAAGAAAGAAAGTCATACAGGTTTGGAACGACATTGTCAGTGTCCATACGCACGGCATAACAACATTTTCAGTGTAATGTAGAACCAAATCCATGAAATTCAGGATCAAATCGTTTTATAAATGAGGCCCCAGATTTATCTTCAGTAATTTCATAAGTGACCTTAAAAGGCTGGCAAACCTGCAGTATCAGCAGAACTAGGAAGTAGGCGTTCGCAAAACGTTGAAACTGCTCGAACAAGTTAATGGGCAGGAAGGTGAAAACGTTGTATTTTGCTGTCTTGATGCAATTGTCCTGGGAAAGAATCATAGAAAAGAAAATAATTCTAACTTTGAATTTTAATTCTAACAATACAATTACAATACAAGAAAAGTTTCTTTCAATAGCACATTTTAAAACAAAAGAATTTGACCTAAATGCTTTAAAGATACACAACTGTTCAAAGTTTGGAGTGGTAAGATTTTTTCAATGTTTTTTTTTTACATTTTGAACATTAGAAGTCTCTGATGCTCTCCAAGGCTGCATTTAATTGATCAAAAATACAGTAAAAACAGTAATATTGTGAAATATTAATTACAATTTAAAATAACTGTTGTCTGTTTCAATATATTTTCAAATATAATTTATTCCTGTGATGACAAAGTGATTTTCAGCATCAATATTCCAGTCTTCAGTGTCACAAGATCCTTTAGACATCATGTGCTGATTTGCTGATTTGAACTGTTTTCGACATTTATTGTATTTAACACTACCGTACTTAATTGTTTTGTGTCGAAACCATTTTTTTTCCCAAGATTTTCTGGTGAACAGAAGGACTTAATCACTTATTTTGAATGAATAATGAACTAACTTGTAAAGCATTCATTAATCTCAGTTAAAGGTGCAGTAAGCCATTTCTGAGAAACGCTGTAGGAAGTGGATTGGACAAAGCAGCACAACGCACTTGCAGCCAATCAGCAGCAGGGGGCGTGTCCACTCACGAGGGGGGAGGAGAGAGAGTGAGCAAGAGGAAGATTTGAAGAAAGACTGTAGAAAGAGAGATGGCTGAGAGACATTACAAAAGAGAAAAGCTCAGAGGAATATCACTGATCATGATCGGGCAAGGGCTTTAGGACCTGCGTTAATATTAGAAAAGCTTTCTATTTTCTATTCTATTTTTTAAAGTATTTTCTATGTTTTACTGAAACAAGATCTGCTGTTGTTGTAATGTTAGCTATAGTAACATGACAGTTTTGAATGTCATTGTTTGTCTGGAGCTGCTGTGTTGCTGGCGACTAACAACCAACTCTTGCTTGTATATATTTTACTCTTATGTACTGTATGTTAATTTTTTTTGTTCTTCCTTGTCAATTGTTCATCATCACATTTTGCTTCACTTCAGCTATGATAAAGAGACATCCACTCCTGCGTTGCGTGTTCGTGCATTTTGGAGGTGGAGAAATTAATGAGTGTTTGTTTAGGCTGATTTCAAATATAAAGTGTTTCTCAGAAATCGCTTACTGTACCTTTTAATAATTTCAATCCATTCAATATTATTAAAATCAAAAGTTGCATTTGTTAATATTATGGAACTGATTTAACATGAACTAACTAACATTAAGAAAGATTAATAAATACTGTGACAAATGTATTGCACATTAATGCATTAACTTATGTTAACTAATGGGACCTTACTGTAAAGTGTTACCAATAAAAGACATTTCTAGACTTACAGCATAACTGAACCTCTCATTGTAGTCCCGATCGTTGGCTCGAACATGTCGTTCCTCCTCTAGAGTTGAACAGAAGTTAAGTTTAGTAAATTATTGGAAAGAAACACCATCCAGTACATTTCCATAGAAATACTACAACAGATGTGAACTTTCAGAACAACTTTCATGCACTAACACCCAAAACCAAGATCCAATATGTATCTCAATGTCAGTCTGGATTAGTTTGTCCACTAAAAAGATACTCCTCGTAATCTAATTTTACTTTGTTTCTGGAAGTGAACGAGGAGCCATAAATGGACTCGATATTTTCAAAAGCCACTAACAGCGATGTCTCAAGAGCGATGCCTATGAGTATCACTCAGCAAAATGAAGAAAGTTAAAATAGAAAGAGTGTAAGTGAGAACCTATCATTGATTCTTAAAAATCAAACATCTCCTGGAAGAAGCTTGCATAGACGTAATCCAGCTCTTCCAGGATATTTCCCCGTTTATCATTACTCCCAATCCCACAAGTCCTTGAAGCTCTACCTTGTCCGGGTGATTTCGAGCGTGTGTTCCAGCCTCCTCTCCCTGGTACTAACATCCATAGCCATCGCAGCGCCATTGCCTGTTTGCAATGTCATTCTTCGAGTGACACAGACAAACGTTCAGGCATTAGATTAAACCCTAACTTCAGTCCAAATCAAATTACAGAGTCATTAACAAACCATGAAGTACTGCATAGTCTGCTTTCTGTTGGGCAGCTAGTTTGTGGAGCGCAGCAGACGTTGCCTACACTTGTGTGTGAGCGCGCGAGATTGAGACGTGTCCCGTCGGTGGAATTTCATCGCCTGCAGGGCTTATGCTTATTAGCATAAAACTACTCCTAATCATTTACTAGCTCTTCACTGAGGAGTTAGGGAGGCGTCTGGCATTATACACACAGTACTTGGTTTCGGAAGACCTAGACGAATATTTGATTGAAGTTGAAGTTACTGAAGTTTCTCTTTTATTCTTTGCTAATTAAAAAGGTCTGAGACATAAAGGAATGAGCAACACTGTTGGGAAATATCAAGTCAGCATGAAACGGAAGTTGTGATAGTATTGTGATGTATATCCGAGTGAAATGGCTTCTCAAACTAGAAAAAAATGTAGGACGGGGCTTGGTTTTGTCCAGTGGGAATTGATTGGATGGTTGTGGTTTGCTATTGGTGGACCTCATGTGAGTGACAGGTTGATCCCGCCCTCACGCCAGTAAACACGTCATCAGAAAAGAGAAGTTATTTTGATTAAAGATTATAAGGACACATGAAAGGATGAGCTAATTATCAGAAAAAAATGCTTTTTATTTGTGTCACAGTGTCTGGTTTGAGTTCCCTGGGTCACCACTAGATGTCCTCCTTCCCCACGGTGTTTGTCACATTCTGAACTACATTCCCCACGATCCTTGTTCTTCATTGCACTCAGCTGTCCCTTGTCACTAATCATTGCACTCAGCCAATTCCCCATTAGCATTGTCATTTCCCTGTGTATATAACCCTGTCTGTTTTAGTATGTGTCACGGAGTCCTTGTTATATATCACACCACTTCTGAGTTCTGCTTTGTTGCCCGTTTTGTATTGTTTTATGTTTTTGGATTGCTTCTCTGGTTTTGACCCCTGCCTGGACTGTTTACGAGTACGGATAACCCAATAAATACTGCAAATGGATCTAACCCCTGCTTCCCGTGTGTGGTTCGTGACAGAAGGACTCCGTCATGAATAGATCCAGCGGTAGGGGTTTTCGTGGCTCTTCCCCAGCCATCAAGAGGGGAGGTTCGAAGGAGGTTCCACCGCGGATGAACATTTTTCAATGTTTTGCACTATGGGCCCATCAAACGGAGGAGATCATGGCGACCAAATCCCCTGAGCCTCCTTCAGTCAGACAGGAATCTTTTGAAGGAACCCGCCTGGCCAAGTTTTCTGGGACCCGTGGAGGCCGCAGGGGAGGAGGTACTAGAGGCGACTTCCAGCACCACTCTTCGCCTCAGTCTCTCTTCCACCCTGGGCCGGTGATGCTCAACCCAGAGCTCCCTTCACCGTTGTTCCTGTCCCGCCTGGAGCCTACTCCTCGCCATCGAACACGGAGGAGGAGGAAGACTTCCTGCCTCCTTAATGACCCGGAGACCGTCCCTGGGCAGATCGCTGTCGTCCCGGAGGCCGTCCCCTCCGAGCAGCCCGCTGTCGTCCCGGAGGCCGTCCCCTCCGAGCAGCCCGCTGTCGTCCCGGAGGCCGTCCCCTCCGAGCAGCCCGCTGTCGTCCCGGAGGCCGTCCCCTCCGAGCAGCCCGCTGTCGTCCCGGAGGCCGTCCCCTCCGAGCAGCCCGCTGTCGTCCCGGAGGCCGTCCCCTCCGAGCAGCCCGCTGTCGTCCCGGAGGCCGTCCCCTCCGAGCAGCCCGCTGTCGTCCCGGAGGCCGTCCCCTCCGAGCAGCCCGCTGTCGTTCCGGAGGCCGTCCCCTCCGAGCAGCCCGCTGTCGTCCCGGAGGCCGTCCCCTCTGAGCAGCCCGCCGTCGTCCCGGAGGCCGTCCCCTCCGAGCAGCCCACCATCAGTCCTGCCACGGCCAAGAGAGCGGTCTTCCTCTTTTATGCGGTGGCGGTACTGCATGCGTGGAGGAGGCACGTCATGTCTGCCGTTCCAGAGACTGTCCACGTCACGTCTGCCGTTCCAGAGACTGTCCACGTCACGTCTGCCGTTCCAGAGACTGTCCACGTCACGTCTGCCGTTCCAGAGACTGTCCAAGTCACGTCTGCCGTTCCAGAGACTGTCCACGTCACGTCTGCCGATGCAGAGACGGTTCCTGGGCCAGAGGCTGTTCCCGTCAGTCCTGCCACGGCCAAGAGGGCAGTCTTCACCTTTTACACAGTTGCTGTCCTGCGTGCCTGGGCTGCACACACCACCAAGATGGCAGCCTCCAGTCTGGTTGGAACCCCGGACACTGTGCTTCAGTCGGTGTCTGTTCCTGAGCCTGAGCTGGTGCCTGTTCCTGAGCCTAAGCCTGTTCCAGTTCCTGAGCCGGTGGTGTCTGTTGCAGTTCCTGAGCCGCTGGTGTCTGTTGCAGTTCCTGAGCCGCTGGTGTCTGTTGCAGTTCCTGAGCCGCTGGTGTCTGTGACTGTTCCTGAGCCAGGGTCTGTCCCTGTCCCGCCTTGGTCTTCACCGCCATGGCCGCCCGAGTGGTCGTCTTCACCCTGGTCGTCTCCGCCGTGGCCGCCCGAGTGGTCGTCTTCACCCTGGTCGTCTCCGCCCTGGCCGCCCGAGGGGTCGTCTCCACCCTGGCCCCCCGAGGGGTCGTCTCCGCCCTGGCCCCCCGATGGACTGTCGTCTCCGCCCTGGCCCCCCGATGGACTGTCGTCTCCGCCCTGGCCCCCCGATGGACTGTCGTCTCCGCCCTGGCCCCCCGATGGACTGTCGTCTCCGCCCTGGCCTCCCGATGGACTGCCGGTTTCGCCCTGGCTGCCGGCTAAGTCGTCACCCCTTGTTCATGTTCCCCTCCATGGACCTGGCCCCCCGTCCCGCCCCCTGATCCTCCACCATTTCACCTCCCGCCTGGACTTTGTTTTGTCTGTTATGTCTTGGAGCGTCTGGTAGCCGCTCCGTAGGAGGAGGGTTATGTCACAGTGTCTGGTTTGAGTTCCCTGGGTCACCACTAGATGTCCTCCTTCCCCACGGTGTTTGTCACATTCTGAACTACATTCCCCACGATCCTTGTTCTTCATTGCACTCAGCTGTCCCTTGTCACTAATCATTGCACTCAGCCAATTCCCCATTAGCATTGTCATTTCCCTGTGTATATAACCCTGTCTGTTTTAGTATGTGTCACGGAGTCCTTGTTATATATCACACCACTTCTGAGTTCTGCTTTGTTGCCCGTTTTGTATTGTTTTATGTTTTTGGATTGCTTCTCTGGTTTTGACCCCTGCCTGGACTGTTTACGAGTACGGATAACCCAATAAATACTGCAAATGGATCTAACCCCTGCTTCCCGTGTGTGGTTCGTGACAATTTGAGGTTTATAATTTATTTTTCTCAATTGTGTTACTTTTTATCTTCTTTACACTGTCTTAAATACAATTTAAAACCTTAATTAGTGAGATTTCCAGAATTTTCTCGCAATAAACACTGATATAGACACCAGAATATAAAATAGGCTAAAATATAGGCTAAGTTAAGCTGGTTATCAATAAACTTTAACCATAAATGTAAGAAAAGTATTGGATTGGTTTCCCTTACAATAACATGGACACTTGCAGCACAACATAATGCATACTCAACCTCAATCTTTTTTATAGTTTCTCATATGTTTATAGTCTGTGAGTCAATAGCTAAAGATGTTGGATGTACTGTTCAACCGCAGGAGGATTTACTGTACAATGTTCTTTGTGTTACTATAACATCATAGTGGCGTGAAACATAATCTACTATAACATCATGGTGATGTGAAACATAATCTATCTCAATCGATCGAAATTTGGGGATCAGGGCTGGAGTCCAGATTATATTTTGCTGACTCGAGGGTCACTTTATATCATGGCCTGAGTTGAACTGCACTGCAGTCACTCCAGACTTTCCTCAAGTACCGCTGAACTTGAACAGGAACTGTCCGCAAGACTTACCAAATGACTGAGTCTCTAGATCCCACACTGTTTGCGCTTCTGACATGAATAATGATCAAACTGACAATTTTTGCTTGGTGGACTATAAGACGAGTGGAAAATTCCTATTCCTATAAAAAAAAAAAAAGATTTTTACTAGTAAGAATTGTATTTCTGATATGTGAAATAGTAAGAAATCAATTATTGATATCAAAAATTTAATTTGAATGGCAGCCTATGGTGACATGTAACTAGTGAAAATACAATTACAGATATCAAGAATTATAATTTATACTAGTTGAAATTAAATTTTTGACATCCAGAATTTGATTTCTGTGAGTGATATCAAGAATTTGTGTTTTTACTAGTGGAAATTAAATGCCTGATATCAAAAATAGCCATTGTTACTAATAAAAATCCAATTTCTGATATTATTGGTTAGCATTTTAACTAGTACAAATGTAATTGTTGATATAAAGAATTCATTTCAAGGGAATGAATAAAAATCAAAACGCCTTGCCATACAGTGAGATCCAGTGAGCGTTCGAGTCTGGCACAGATGTCTCCCATACACAAATACACAAATGTCTTGGTGATTTAAACTAGTTTAAAGCCAGATGAAACAGCGATGACATTCTCAACAACCCTGATGTGGAAAAAGGCTTTAAATCCATAAGTTACCAATATTTACCCTGATTTACTGTGGTAAAACTAACTAAAACCATGGGATTGTGGCAGAAATGTGGGATATTCATATTGAATGTGTTTATATTATTAATGGAGCTATAGCCTTTTTATTATACTAATGTCTTTAGGCTACAGTTTTTCATTAGAAATACAATAGAAACAATATAGTTACTATTTACCATGATAAAACATGATCCAAATACTATGTATGGAAGAACTATGTTACCCTATACAAATTAGGGATGCACCGATATGAACATTTTGGCCAATACCGATAATTCTTTATATTTGAAAATCTAAATCCAAATTTTTATATAATTTTTTGAGAGCCTTTTTACGAAAACAAGTCTCATCATTAAAAGCCACGTCCCAAGAGCACAATTATAATATAATTATATAATTTTAAATATAATTTTATGTAGCCTATATGACAGACCTAATACTTTAACTGTTGCATGCCACACCCATAACACCCTAGCATTGTAGCAAAGAAAATGTACGTGGGAAAAATTGTAGTTAAAACTACAGGTCTTTAGCAGAAAAACCAGACTCATTTTACACAACTTCTGCATTTCTTTTGGTTTGGCAAAGCACAATTTTCTCACAAAACACTCAACCCCTTCTCAGGATAGGTCAATCATTTCTGCGGTAATGTGAATTGGTTCATTCCTGCTACAGCTTTGTGAAACATGAGAATTGTTTCCTCATTCAGCTCAGGTGCTACAACCATCACCAACCATTAATAATTGAAGAGTTTCCACACCCAGAGATGCACTAGATGAGCTTACACTCAACACTCTTTGTACAAATTTGCCCCGTCACACAAATGACACATGGCAAAAAGACACATACAACTTGCCTATACTCTAAAGGTGCTTCAACGGTTCAGGTTCTTGAGTTAAGTTACGGTTCTGCGCAGATTCTGTATCAGTATATTGGATCCGTGCATTCTAGGGCTGTAGTCAAGATCACCTTTGTCGAGTCCAAGACAAGTCCAAGACCAAGACTAGTAGAGTCCAAGTCAAGACCAAGTCCAAAGAGGTTCAAGACCAAGACAAGACCGAGTCCAAAGAGGTTCAAGACCAAGACAAGACCGAGTCCAAAGAGGTTCAAGTCCAAGACAAGACCGAGTCCAAAGATGTTCAAGTCCAAGACAAGGCCGAGTCCAAAGAGGTTCAAGTCCAAGACAAGACCGAGTCCAAAGAGGTTCAAGTCCAAGACAAGACCGAGTCCAAAGATGTTCAAGTCCAAGACAAGACCGAGTCCAAAAAGGTTTGAGTCCGAGTGAAAAAAAATCACACACTCGCAGGTCGTCATCTGCGGAAGTCTGCGGGAAGCATACTACAATAATACGTTATTACTGGGAACATAATAAAGACACCTGGACTCGGTCGAGACCAAAAGCCGTATTTGGCAAGACCAGTGGCCGAGACGATTGCGTGTTATAAAGTCAGAATTGCGAGATATAAAGTCAGAATTGCGTGTTATAAAGTCAGAATTGCGAGATATAAAGTCAGAATTGCGTGTTATAAAGTCAGAATTGCGAGATATAAAATCAGAATTGCGAGATATAAAATCAGAATTGCGAGATATAAAATCAGAATTGCGAGATATAAAGTCAGAATTGCGAGATATAAAGTCAGAATTGCGTGTTATAAAGTCAGAATTGCGAGATATAAAGTCAGAATTGCGTGTTATAAAGTCAGAATTGCGAGATATAAAGTCAGAATTGCGAGATATACCGGTAAACGCACAATTGCGTGTTATAAAGTCAGAATTGCGAGATATAAAGTCAGAATTGCGAGATATAAAATCCCGATTGCGTGTTATAAAGTCAGAATTGCGAGATATAAAAGTCAGAATTGCGAGATATAAAGTCAGAATTGCGAGATATACCGGTAAACGCACAATTGCGTGTTATAAAGTCAGAATTGCGAGATATACCGGTAAACGCACAATTGCGTGTTATAAAGTCAGAATTGCGAGATATAAAGTCAGAATTGCGAGATATAAAATCCCGATTGCGTGTTATAAAGTCAGAATTGCGAGATATAAAGTCAGAATTGCGAGATATAAAGTCAGAATTGCGAGATATACCGGTAAACGCACAATTGCGTGTTATAAAGTCAGAATCGCAATTACCTTTTTTATTTTTTTTTATTCTGTGGCGGAAACTGTGGGGTATTTTGACCTAAACCTTCACATACAGACTTATTTTACATATTGTAAAAAGGGGCATTATTCCACCCCTTTAAGTCACCGGCCATTAGCAGGTGTGGTACATATTTATTTTAGGCTCTGCTCTCACCTCTTTATTTTTTGACTATTTTTTGATTACTTACCTTGCATTTGAGTGCAAGGTAAGTAATCAATATTTTTGCTTCGTTTTCCTAGAAGAAACTGTAAATTAAACATGTACATCTGCTAAATGTTTATTTTTCTGACTAGCATAAAGCTAACAGACATGGGCTAAAGTCACAAAAATGTTGGTTCTAGTTTATTTGTAAGAGTAGAGGTTAAAGTTTCCACCTCTTGAATTAGCATAAGGGCTCCTTGACAAACATTTCAACAATTATGGAAATGACAGTACGAGTGTGTTACAGTATAGGCTACACCGAGCACGCACAAAATGTTTAAATGACCTCAGTGACTAATACACGGAGGCGTGTGTATTCTTCCTGTTTTGTGTACTTGATCACTCACACACTGACGAAAACTCATGCAACATTCTTACAACACTGGCTTCCCAACTTTCCACTTGCAACATCAGCGTATTACAACAGCAAACCTCAACATAAAAGTGAAAAACAAAAGGAAAATACCTGCAGGTCTCACGCTCATGTCCCAGCAGTTATGAGCAGCAAGTGATCTCCATCCAGACGACCAGATCATGTTTTTAAAAAGATTAAAAAACCGAACTGCCTCTGCCGCCCAAAGGCAAGAAACGATCTGTGGTTTATCGAAGGTCAAGGCAAAACCTTGCGTCATCGGCAGATCCGTTTACCTTTTCCTACCCATAATCACACACACATAAACACGTAGTGCACTTCCCGTCAGCATCCCTATAGCAGCAAAGCGTCTGCTTTATCTCTGTGGAGCAGCACATGAGAGAATAAAGGAGCAGTGAGTTATGTCACAGGAAGAGGATACAAACCATCCCTTCTTTTTTAAAGCACTAATTAACTATTTCTGGGGATTAAAACGAGTTTGATTTGTTTGTGTGCAAGTGAAACCAAGAGCACACATGGGGGGCAGGGGGGGCGGGGGGGGTCATCAAGGTTTCTAGGCAACAAGACCTATGAAGAGCACAAGACCTCAGCTCAAACATGGCGTAGTTGAATTCTGTGGCTGACAATAAACATATTATATTCAGAAATTAAGTATGGACTGAGAGAACAGGGGCTTGTGTTTCACAGAATGGGAGCTGCAAAACACTGTAATTATCTGGTAGTTTGTGGCGTCTACGGTTGATCATGTGCGGTCTCAATTTCGGTTACTGTTAACCTAAAGAGAAGTAACAAGAAGTACTGGTAAAGAGAAGTAACTGCCCAAGAGAAAGCATCATATTTTTTAAATATATATATTGAATTGTTTGTGACTATATTTTCATGACTGGAAATAATAACTTTAATGACTTTGTAATTCACATTATTCTCAATAATGATTCTCATTACTGTAATATTGTAATTTAAACAAATCAAGCACATAAAATCAAATAATGTATTTAATCTTCATAAAATAAAGGGCATACAATAGTTGTATGTGTACTATTTAAATAATGTTTTTTTTCTTCAAATTACAGTAATGAGCATGAGATCTTTTTATGCATTATGTTAATTTACTTAACTGTCTTGAAAAAAAAATGGTATACTTATGTTTTAATAATTTCCCAACAATTACTTAAAAAAGATATATAACATGCCAAATATAAAATACAAATATAAAAATGTTACTGTATCATCAATAAACTTCAATTACATTGTATATATTGCAAACAGTTCTCTACATGAACAACACAAGAAAAAAAATTCAAATTCACTGGACACTTATGGTTTTAAAGAAATAGTTCACCCCAAAATGAAAATAATACCATAATTTACTCACCCTCAAGCCATCGTGTATGACTTTCTTCTTTCAGCCAAACACAATCAGAGTTATATTGAAAAATACCCTGGCTCTTCTAAGCTTTATAATGGGAGTGAATAGTTAATGAGATTTTGAAGCCCAAAAAAGCGCATACATCCATCATAAAAGTAATCCACAGGCTCCAGGGTGTAATAAAGGCCTTCAGAAGTGAAGCGATGCATTTTTTGAAAGAAAAATATCCATATTTATAACTTTATAAACTAATATCACTGGTGACTTCTGACCTGACACATGAAAACTCAAGCTCGTCCTCTCTTATATTGAAATAATATTGTTTTGCTCTATCAACTGCGCTAGCCTGGTCCTACCAGACTCTCGTACATTTCATTTGTACAGAGAGTCTGGCCTCTCTCCATTGACAAGCGTTAACTTCCTTGAAGGCGGGTACTCTGCTGAAGTTTAAAACTATTGGATCTGCCCAGAGTCACTCTGGATCTGCCATAACCAATCGCTAACGTTTGGTCACGACTAGCGCACAACCTCAACCTCATCGTTCTCAGCCACTCCCTCTGTTCGCTGATTGGACCGGTAAAAAATTGACCGGAGAAAACCCAAGAATATACCGCAAATCCCTGACGGAGTATTGAAGGAAAATGAAAATTGAGCGGAAGTACGTAGGAGGGCGGAGCCAGGCTAACACTGCGCTTCTGTGTTGGTCAATTTTCACCTGAGCTCACACTACGCCTATGTCATACGCGGGGTCAGAGGTCACCCTTCCGCCAGAACTCGACTCGCATGTGTACGGCCGTTACTGGAAGCCAGTGATTATAGTTTATAAAGTTATAAATATGGACATTTTTCTTACAAAAACGCATCGCTTCACTTCAGAAGGCCTTTATTTACACCCTGGAGCCTGTGGATTACTTTTATGATGGATGGATGCGCTTTTTTGGGCTTCAAAATATCAGTTACTATTCACTCCCATTATAAAGCTTTGAAGAGCCATGATATATTTTTTATATAACTCTGATTGTGTTTGGCTGAAAGAAGAAAGTCACACCTGGGATGGCTTGAGGTTGAGTAACTTATGGCAATCATTTTCATATTTGGGTGAACTATTCCTTTAAGACATTTGGAAAGACTTGAATTCATTCAACATATCTAAACATGAATGCCAGTATGAGTTTTACTGTATGTGTTTTTAGACATGCAAGATTTGTTCATGTCCAACTGTACTAACCAATGCGAACGTCCTTCTTCCAAATTGCCATAACATCAGGCCATCTCCGACGGGTCCTAAGGGTTTCACTGAAAAACATGAAGCCAGTGTGACTCAAACAGTCCATTTCCATTGAATCATTTTCATTATAGAAACAATCAAATTTAAATTGGCTGGTTTGAAGTTCATATTAACAGAGATTTTACACAAAGACGCAGATCAACAATGACATCCCAAACAAAACACTTTCCTATAAAGCCATTGTAATTCATTTAGGCATAGGGAAGCATAGCAGTTGATTAGAGTCACACACACCAGAATGCAATTGTCTTTTAAAGTAGAAAACAGTTTTAGCTGTTGTTAATGTCTGACGCACACAGCGTATCTTCCCCCACACTGCCTAATGAGAACCCAGAGGAGCTGCAGCCTGGAGACCCGTCAGGTCTCGGGAACACACACTCTCCACCGGGAACACTGCAGGGTTGCTGACGCTGGCATGCAGTAAACACAGGTGAACACCCGAGAAGGGCTGCAGAGTCCTGCCATATGCTGGCTTTACGTGACAAAACCATTTATAGAAAAGGCTTCTATAGTTGGCACATGAATTTAGATGTGAAAGGTTGTAACCTTCCCTTTTCGATGTGAAAATAAACATAACATGGAATACCTCAGCACTGCACACTTCGGATGTCTCCCTAATTTAACACACCTGATACTGTATCATCAGCTAAATAATAAAAGCTCTGATATGAACTGTAATAAGAAAGACTTCCAAAATGCGCCATGTTTAGCACTCCAGGACCATCGTTTTCTATTGAAATCAACGATGAAAGTTCGTAAGCTGTAGAGGCGCCTGACTTACTGACCCAACGTGCCTGCAGAGCTCTACGCTCCAATACAAAAGTGACTGAAGACTCTCATATATTGACAATCCTATCCTCCATACTAAATCCGCAAGGGAATGAGATAGAATATAACATTAGAAAATATGGAATTTGCCTGAATTATATAGGCTAATAAATATGAATCCAAATCCAAATATGGATACATAACATTTGATAACCAGAAAAAAATAGTAACCAGTAAAAAGTATATACGCAATAATTATATTTAAATTACTAACAATTTTTTTATATATAATTACACATTACTATATATATATATATATATTTAATTTATATTTATTATAATCTTCCTTAAAAGTATTGTATCAAAAAATATATAAATATAAATAAATATATTTTAAATAATAATAATAACAATTATTATTAATATAGTTATGCATCACAAAACATATTACAATAGATATATTTTGAATACAATAAATAATCGACATTTCATTTAATTTAAAATGTATTGCTATGAGTATATATAATCATTAAGTTAAGCATCATCCACATTACAGTTGATATATTTTAAAATATTAAATTATTTGTAATATCAAATTTATAGTATATATCTTATAATATATTGAATTATAATCAACTGTGAGAATACACAATCAATTACCGTTATTCAATGCCCAAATAGACGAGAAATAGCCATGCAGACCCAAGGTAAAATCTGTAACCTAACAGCTCAATAATAGAAAGCCTATATAGTAAATTGTTCAACCTTAAGTGGCACACAGATGCCAAATAAGACCGATAATTACAATAAATTGACATTTTAAGAATAAAATCTGCTACAGAATGCAATAACAAGCCAATATTATGTCATTGAAAGAAACGCGTGCCCGTCAGACAGTCATAAATGCAGTAACGCTCATCGCTCATAAACGCGGTGTATAAGTACACTCTATCATCCATCATTCACAACATACAGCGCTTACCGAAAACAAGCTCCATCCATTCATGTATGGTTCTGCTACGGAGATAGGGTGGAGTAAATCGTCCATAAGAAATAAAGCAGAGAAAACACTAGACAGATCCTTAAATCACCCCCTGCTCTCTCGCGCTCTCACGCGCGCGCGCACGCACATACAACCGTTCTGCGGAAGGATACAGCTTATCAAAACGTAAACAAACCGTGAATGAATAAATACATTCGGTTTTCATTTAAGTACAAACTTGTTTGTATTTTTTTCAATGATAGCATATAAAAACATGCTAATTTGCTGTAGTCTGAATATTTGACTGTATATTATTTTTAACTGATATAATGTTGATAGCCTACCATAATAGGTGCCAGGTATTATTGGGAACGTCTTTTCAAAACTTTTTGGGTTATCTGTAAACAAAAAAAAAGAACTTTTATAGATATGTTATAGCTTAAGTGTTATTATAGCCTACTAACAAATAATTAAATTTTTCTGAGATTTTATTTAGTATGTTTAAAGTGAGGTTATTTAATGTTATTGGTCTGGGTGCTGTAATTCAGACTAATAATTCAGTAACGTTTGATAAACAGCACATTTGATGGAAATGCAGTAGCGACCCCTTCTGGGCGATTACGGCGGCATGATTTAACTTTCGTTTGCTCGTGCGTGGAAAGTTCATACGTACAATACTCTACCGTAAAAACGGACATAGATCGAGCGCTATAAAATAAGAATTATCTTGATGAAGATTTATGACATGCAAAAATTACATAATCGTGCAACGTTACTGACAGTCGAATAATAAAGTCCATACGTCAAACTGAGCTGATCCAGGAAAACAAACCGCAGTGAATATATCATTTGCAGGTGCAAGAGCTGTCTCATATACATCGCTTTGACTCTGGTAAGACCTTATTTCACACGAGTTTAATGCTTGATATGTGTCAAAAAATAATGATTTACTAGCTACGCAGTGTATATGAATATGTTGTTTATTGTTATCCTGTTGTACGCAACTGTTCAGCTGTTAGCAAGTTGACTACGCTTGTAGGCTATACAGCTGACTTGAAGCGTAACGATAATAATTGCAGACATCTAACTTATGTAGTCAGCATTGATATCATACATTTCCATGCTTAAATGTTTTTGATAGAAATTTAAAAGAAAAAGGGTCTGCGTTGTCAGTGATAATGGACTGTCCTTCATAACTAGACAGTATAATAGACTACAGAAAAAGACTGTTCAGATAGGCTGCTCATTAAATGATTAGAAACAATGATGTCCAAAACGCCTAGATGCTGTTCAACTGGTTCTGAGACATAAAAAATGCTGTCTAGGTAGGCAGCTCAATAGTTTTTGAGCCACATCCATGTAAAATGCCAGGTATCATGACTCAGCTTTAGTTTAACTGTATGATGTTGGGTTGGAATGATAGTGAATATGTTTTTGACTATGTGCCACGGTGTTTCATCAAACTGACGCGAGGACTATCTTTCTACGCTCAGCTTTGAAAAGAAAAAGGCGAGTAGATGCATGCAATATCTCTGTACTAATTGCATTCTTTTCATTTTTAAAGATTACAGTACGATTGCAATTTTACATTATTACAAGAAGACTAGATTACACAATAGTCTTAGATGCTTTTTGGGAACATCACCACCACACAGGAAAAGGGGGAACTTTTGAGAACCTGTCAGCACAACCTCTTAAAAATGTTATATGTTTGGAGATTTAACTAAATTCAAACAAGGGAACAAATTAATAAAACAAGGCCATGAATTATTAAGTTGTGGCAAGGATAGTTCACCAAAAAAATTAAAATGTTGTCATCATTTACTCAAGTTGTTCCAAACTTGAACACAAAAGAAAGATATTTTAAAGAATATTGGTAACCAGTTATCGGTAGTCATTGACTTAGTATTTTTTCAATGGCTACCGTCAACTGTTTGATAACTAACATTCTTTAAAATATCTTCTTTTGTGTTCAACATAAGATACCAACTCACACAGGTTTGGAACAACATGAGGGTGAGTAAATGATGACAACATTTTCATGTTTGGGTGAACTATCCCTTTAATTTGTGGCCATGATATGTGTTTCTTGAATGGGGCTCCAGATTTATGTGCTGGCTATGATATCTCATCGGGAACTAATATTTTATGTGAACAAGATATTGGATCAAATTGGATCAAAACTCAATCAAAATGGGATCAAAATAAAACAATAAATGTATATAAAAAAAATTTTAATAGTAATAAAAATATTTTTTTGTTTTGTATTCATCCTGATTATTATTATTATTTATTCTGTAGTTTGTTCATCAGTGTTTTTTGATTGATTAAAGTGGTCTAAGAGAAAAATCAACAACTGTGGTTAACCAAAATTAGTGTCCTAACTGTGGTTACCACGACCTCCTAAGTTGTAAAAAACAACAACAACTAGTGTCTGGTCGTTGCAAAGATTGTCTTCGTCTGTAACTTGTTTGCATATTTCCCTCAGTGCTCATGATGGCAGGCGTCCTACACCCACAGCTTCTGCTGTTGTCCAGGCAGTACTGCAGAGTTTCCTCTGTCATGAACTCACAGATTCACACCAGCTCAGGCCTGGCCGCTAAAGACCACTACACAGTTCTCGTGCTCGGTGGAGGGAGCGGTGGCATAACCATGGCCGCGCGCCTGAAAAGAAAGGTTGGCGCGGAGAACGTGGCCATCGTGGAGCCTAGTGAGGTACAAATGCAGCAGAGCATTTTTAGTGGAACTGGCCCTTTAAGAGACCACCGTGTGCCTGGTTGTTCTCGAGGAGTCACGTACGTCACATACTGGGATTCAGGTTTAACAAGTTCCTGTTTAGTGCATGTTCACTGTATGGACATGTACCGTTCAAAAGCTTTGGGGTCTGTAAGACATTTGTTTTGTTTTTTTAAATAAATCTGCAAGGACACATTACTGTAAAGTGACAGTAATGGCATTTATGTTACAATATAGATTTCTAGTTCAAGTAAATGCTCTTATTTTGAACTTTCTATTCATCAAAGAATCCTGAAGAAAAAAAAGTATCACAGTTTCCACAAAAATATAACTGTTTTCAACATTGATAATAAAATAAAATAAAAGTACATATTAGAATGATTACTGAAGACTGCACTCTAAAAAATGCGGAGTTGTTTTAACCCAATTTTGGGTCAAATATGGACTAACCCAGCCGTTGGGTTAAATTTTTAAATTGCATTTTTGATCCAACGTTTGGGTTTGTCCATATTTGACCCAAAATTGGGTTAAAACAACCCAGTATTTTTTAGAGTGTGGAGGAACGACGCTGAAAATTCAGCTTTGATCACAGGAATAAAATACTTTCTAAAATATATTCAAATGTAAACCAGTTATTTTAAATAGATAGATATTGATCAAATATATGCAGCCTTGGTGAGCAGAAGATACTTATTTAATTCTTCAAAACTCAGCATGACGTTTAATGCATTTTTGTTTCCAGACGCATTACTATCAGCCGATATGGACGTTAGTTGGCGCAGGGGCTAAAACGGTGGCTTCCTCTGCGCGACCAACAGCGAGTGTGATACCATCGGGGGTGACGTGGGTCAAGGCCAAAGTGGCAGAATTTGACCCGGAGAACAACACTGTCCACACAGACTCTGGGAAAAAGGTATGGAACGGCATTTAAGTTGATAGTTACACTATGAACGTGTCTCAGAGTATCGTGTGTCGGTGTTGTGGAAGAGCAGTGCTTTTCTGCATATGAAATCAAAAGGGAAATGCTGGGGATTTTTGCGGCGTCATTGTGATCTTGCATAAGATTACAGTCACATTTTATTGAACCCTGAAGGCGTGTCATTATAAAATAATCAGAGTAGAACATGTTGCAAAACTAAAAGGAATGTCATAATATTACCATTGTTAAATTGCAAGATCATTTAAATCAAACTGACCCTAGCTTTAGCATTTTTTACTAATTAAATGCAACGGTTTTTCTTCTCTCAGATTTCCTATGATTATCTGATTGTAGCCCTTGGGCTTGAACTGCACTATGAAAAGGTATGTTGTGAATTTCATTTAATAGACCGAATTGCTCGTTTTCGCTTAAAACAAATAGTTTTGTTTTAAATGAGAGGAAACATTCTTGGATCATTCTTTTATTATTAACAGTTTGGGTGTGGGGTTGTTGCCATATCACTCCAGAGGATGTTTTTTTTAATTTTTTTATTCATGATACCTGACATGACTGTATATGCAATATAACTGTACCTGTTTACACAGTGTGAAACATGGAATAAGATAACTCTGGATTATAAACTCAGGGTTAAAAAATGATCCTGGGTTAACAATTTAAAGTGGTACGTTAGATCGAGTTTTTTTCTCAAAGCATCAATCCAATCGAATTCCTTCTGCTTATTACAGATCAAGGGCCTGCCAGAAGCGTTTGAACATCCCAAAATTGGTTCCAACTACTCTGTGCAAACAGTGGAAAAGACGTGGAATGCCTTGAGAAACTTTAAGGAGGGAAACGCTTTGTTCACCTTCCCAAACACTCCCGTCAAATGTGCAGGAGCTCCTCAGAAAATCATGTATCTCTCGGACGCCTTCCTGAGAAAGGTTTCATTCTTGATCTACACGTTGTGTTGTAAATCCCACTGTACATTAATCATCACCTTTAATTAATACACCTACAGAAATATCATGCTATTACTATATTTTTGTGGTAATGTGGTAATACCATGTTTTTGGGGACATATCATGGTAACATCATGTATTTTTTGTACATGTATCATGACAGTACCATGTTTTGTGGACATGAACAACGGTAATACCATGACTTGGGCCACATATGTTTTTTTTTACATATATCATGGCAATACCATATTCTGTGGACATGAATAAGGATAATAACATCTTTTTTGGGCATATATCATATAATAACACCATGTATTTTGGACATGTAGCATGGTAATACCATGTTTTGTGGACACAAACAAGGATAACACCGTGTTTTTGGGGAGCATACCAGGGTAACACCATGTATTTGTTGTTTATGTATCATGGCAATACCATATTCTTATTCTGTGGACATGAATCAGGTTAATAACATGTTTTTTGGGCATATATCATATAGTAAAACCATGTATTTTGGACATATAGAATGGTAATACCATGATTTATGGACACAACCAAGGATAATAACATGTTTTTGGGCATATATCATGGCAACACCATGTATTTTGTACATGTTTCATGGCAATACCATGTTTTTGTATTATTCGAAGTAGCTTGGAGAGCCATTTAAACACAATGGTAAATTAATATAATTTAGTACCATAGTATTAACACTTAAAACTATCACTGTACCATGGTACTGCCACAATACATTTAAGACTCCAAATGACCAATAATAATCAAAGAATTGATAACGGTTTTAAACAATGTTTTGTTTTGTTTTTTAGACAGGAAAAAGGTCCAAAGCCAACATTATTTACAACACTTCCTTACCAGTGCTGTTTGGGGTCAAGAAATATGCAGATGCCTTGTGGGAGATTGTGAAGAAACGGGACCTTAATGTAAACCTCAGGCAGAATCTCATCGAGGTCAGGGCAGACCAACAGGAAGCTGTTTTTGAGAATCTGGACAAACCTGGGGAGACAGAGGTTTTAAAGGTAGCAATTGCTAAATTTGTCACACACACACACACACACACACGGAACCATTCAGTTCTGTTTGCTGTAGATTGAGTGTGTCACGAACCCTTCATCTTGGTCACAGTTCGAGATGCTCCACGTTACCCCTCCGATGGGACCACCTGCAGTGCTGAAAGGCTCCTCATTGGACGATGCGGGCGGCTGGCTGGATGTAGATAAGTACAACCTTCAGCATAAGACGTACGCCAATGTATTTGGTATCGGAGACTGCACCAATCTACCCACGTCCAAAACGGGAGCAGCAGTAGGTAAAACACCGGGGGGGAAAAAACTCTTCTTTAAATACATTTTCTGATTAAAAATGTTTTTTTGATATTATGTAATTATTGTGGTGCTCTCTGTGAAAAGTAGGAGATAGCCTACGTCCTTGCTCATTAAACCTTTTCTTAATTATCAGTACTCATCAAACCTCTCGTTTCCCACAATTAGTAGTTTCTTGTGAAGTGATTTCCCATTTGTTTAGAGACGATTTATGTAATGAGAGTTGTTTCACTGAAATGAGATGACCAGGAGAATCATATGACTATAATCTTCTGCAGCTGCACAGTCTGCTGTACTCGACCGAACTGTCAGCAGGGTTCTGAAGAAACAGACGCCGGATAAGGCAGTAAGTATGTTTGAGGATAAACATTAATGTGCTTTGCCACTGTGGAAGCGCTATACTGTTGGCCTCGGTTTCTATTTCCTGTGTTATCCAAATGAACACCACCAGGGGGCGCAGTGTTAAAATAAACAATAACATAATCATACTGCACACTGGCTTTGAGTCTGACATGGATCCAGTCCTAATATAGAGTGGTGCGGTGATGATGTATTTTTGTTGCATGACTTCAACTAAGCTTGACAACTCTTTCAGTGTTTGTTTGAAAACTTTTTCTCCTGACAGTTCGAGTTATAATAGTTTGCAAGAGGCCAATTATAAACACATTGAGGCTGTGAAAGGGGACTAGTGACTAAATGAGTTCACCTGTTCGACCGATGACGTTTAATGTCCCCCCGACAAGCTTTGTAGTCCCATTGAGATACTTGTTAGCAACAGCCTTTTACAAGACAAGTAAAAGCTTTAAATAACCCAAGAGGGTATTACTATATCGATGAATAAAACGTGAAAATATCTTGAGCTTGTGTTCACCACAGACCTAATTTCAAGCATTAGCTAGAAGTCCATTAAAAAAAATCATTGACTTTGGGACGATGGAACCAGAAGTGCTAAAATACTAACTCGTTTCTGGGTTTTGGGCTACAAAACTACGTCATCCCATAACTCATCTGCCATCTACTACCCTAAAATAAATATCTAAAATAATTGGCTAATATTACTTCTGGTTCATTTGTCACACTTTTGTCACGCACAGAAAAATTAAGTCCAGTGCATTGAAGTGTGGGATAGAAGAATCATATCACACACACTGTAAAAAAATATTTTCATGATTTGTTATCACAACTTTTTATCTTTTGTCAAATCAACTTCGATAACTAATGTGGTGAAGATAACATACTAGTATTAAACCATTCTTCTTCATTGTATAACTCAAATTTTTAATTACAACGAACTCAAAATTTGAAGGCAACAAGGTAATTTGCTTTTTTAAGTTAAACCAAATTTTTTTTTTTACAGTGGCAGGCTCTCAGTCGCTGCGCCTGAAAGCGAATACTTTTCTAATATGTAGTAAGCGAAAACAGTACGCCAATATAGTAGTGTCTGAATACATAGTATTCGAAAAACAGTAGGCGAAAAGTATCTACTACATCCTGCAAGATGTGTGCATACGATGGACACTTTACTGTCCCATGAGGCCACGGGAGAGGATTTGTGAATGGAACTGAAGCGACACAACGGACGCTGGTAGATCACACGAAAATGACAACATGGCGGATACGTTTCATTCATACTAAACCCTTATTGATAACTATATAGAGCGTACTTTTTTTAGCGGTCACCGAGTAAACGCATATTTCAGACACAGCGAGTGCGTTGTATACTGAACAGTTTGGCGAATGTGTTAGTCATGTAGTTGCATTTTGAAAATATGCATATATGCACATTATGCATTCCTATACATAAATAGTACAAGTAGTATGGTGGTGGTATGCTGTTCCAAAAATATTATTTTTTCTTATATAACTACACATACAAGCAAGTACATTCATATGTACATAAATAATGCATATATTTATACATTAATTGGATTAAGGGTATATTAATAAATAATTAAATCATTCTAAATAGCTAAATATTACTTGTGTGCATACAAATTATTAATAATAAATGCTAATTGTTTTGTGCATGTTGTAGTATGATGGCTACACCTCATGCCCTCTGGTTACAAGCTACAACACAGTCATCTTGGCAGAATTTGATTATGACGGGCAGCCGCTGGAGACGTTCCCTGTGGACCAAAGTAAAGAGAGCAGGGTCATGTACCACATGAAAGCTGATGTCATGCCTCACTTGTATTGGCATGGACTTCTCAAGTGAGTACTGCTGATCTAGTACTGATCTCAACTTACCCTTTTGATTATAAGCCTGACATTTTTTTCTTCTCCATTTTTGTTTTGTTTTTCTTGCTTAAGGGGATTTTGGGGAGGCCCAGGACCATACCGGACCATCATGCATTTGGGAATGAAATAGAACAAACCTGTTTGTTGGTGCTTGACTTGCACAAATTAATATCCAGAGATGCCTGCTTTAAAATATAGTTTGCTAGCTTTGTACAATTTATAATTACAGTGCTATAAAATAGTTTTGGCTACTACAGCATCCATGTATTAAAAACAAAAATATTATACTTGTGAGCTGTCCTTGCATTACTTTTTCATATAATTCAGAAAGCAATGCGTTTTTAAAATGTGAAAATAAAGAACAGGCTCTTTATGAAGTCTGTATTTTGACTTGAATATTTAGATAATCAGACAGACAGATAGATAGATAGACAGAGACAGACAGACAGACAGACAGATAGACAGATAGATAGATAGATAGATAGATAGATAGATAGATAGATAGATAGATAGATAGATAGATAGATAGATAGATAGATAGATAGATTCAATCCCCTATCCTGTAAGTTTGACATTCCGGCGCCTTCCGCCACTATCTGTGCGCATGCGCAGTAGTGCACAGCATCATCCGGGTTCTTCGCAAGAATCCCTCTGAGAGGAGGCGGGAAATGGCGTCCCGAGCAGCTGTATCAGATCTATCTGTCGCTCAGTGACTCACTCTCGGCCAGAGAAGCGACCGACAGACACTCGCGCGGGTCGCTTTAGCCGCCGTGGCCAGATCCACAACCATCTCTGGACCGTGTCGTCGCGACCCCTGGCATGTAAGTGTTTTACCGAACATATTTTGATCACATACAGGCAAAAATAAATATTTAACCCTACGCCACGGTCGCAGTGCTTTGAAATCTCGCGTCTTCACGACTCGCCCCCTCCTTATGTGAGAATATGTTCTTCATGCAGATGAAGACGGAGCAGTGCTAATGTTTTATACGGCATATATAATTAAATTAATTTATAAATATAACGTCATAGGATCAATAAAAACGTCTCTTTTTTTTCCGTGCATGTTTACAGTGTGAAAAAGGCTCGTGCGCTGGAGCGCGAGCCACGAGACGCAGAGCGCGGGTGTCGCGAGACAGCCAACAAGTCATCTGTTAGCGTTAGCCGTTAAAACACCCTCGTGCTCAAATATTCCCATCAAAATAACATTTGTTATTGAGACGGGAAAAAAATACGTGGGTAGCTTGAAATCTGTGGTGCTATTTTACGGGCGACTGTTGTTGGCGATTTTTTTTCCTTTGATGTCAAAACCGATTGGCTGCTTGCTAACTTGCGCGCGACCAATTTTTGCTTAATAATGCAGCTTGGATGCGCGAACTGACCAAAAAAATATTCAAGTAGCTAATATTTTTAGTCGTGTATTGTGTTGGCTCATAGATGTAACACGTTTTAAATCACGGAAATGTGCTAGAAATGACCGACAGGCTAATGGCAAGCTACATTTGTTTAGATTCAACAAGCAGAGAAGGAGACATGATTCACCCCCGCCCACTTCAGCACATCTGAAGACTTCCACTAGTTTGTTTCCACGGCACATACCTATGGTTTTATAAACACACAAAATCATAAAAAAACGATACATTAAAAACGAAATTCTACATTAATTTCGCATCAGTATGACTAGAATATAGTAGAACCTGTGTCTACACACACACACACCATTATGGTGTAAATTCTCACTAGCACACTGCTGTTTTTTTTTTTTATCTGATTAAATATTTAAGATGCAGGGGTTTAATAGCTCGTTCTTAATATTTAAAATATAGAAAATATTTTTTTATGAATCCTGTATGTATTGGAGCACTACATAATTATTTTTTTATGATATTCTTTCTAATAATAATATAATCCTTTGTGTCAATGTCACTAGATTTTTTTTTTTTTTAACTAGAAAGTGTTTTACAAAAAGAACCATAAACTGGTGCTTTTAGATTTTTTTTTGTCAACTGAACCCCTTCGATGTATAATATTTATCCCCTGAGATTTTAAGTTGATCTATTTTAATAATCGAACAACACATTTGTACATTCACGGTTAATGGTCGTGGATGTAAAAACATTTTCTGATTTTATTTTGAATTTGTAGCTGCACTTTAAAGTGGACTCAACTTTTTGATTATTATTATTATTAATTATATTATGTTATAGCTTAAATTACAAAGATGAAGACAATATATTAGCCTACTGTTGCAAATTACAATTAAACCGTAAAATAAAATTACTTGACAATAGGGGTGTGCGATATTGACAAATTATTTCTCTATATTTTCTCGTTAACGATTATTAGAAGATATTTTGCAGAGTTTTTATTGTGTTTGTACTTTGGCAGGTTTGGGACTGTCGTGGACAGCCGACTCCTAAAGTTTTTGATATTCTTCATACTCTGTGGTGGTCAGTTCACAGCAGTGACAGAAATTATCTTTTCCAATATGTTTCAATAGATTTTTACCTAATATGGGCATTTTTACCTTTTATAAAGTCATTTTTTAAACCTAATTATATGCATGCATCATCTTTTGTGTCAATTTAATAAAATTCAATTGTAAAAATCAGACACGATAGGGCTGTTACTAATCAAATGAAATCAGTATCAACAAAATTCATCTTAACAATATTGAATATTGAAAACAAGAAAAGATACTTTAAATGTGAAATTGAAACCGCCAGTAAGTGGCAGCAAGTCACTGTTAATTAGCGAATCATTGAGATTCAACCGATTCATTCAAATGGCTGATTCATTCAAGGAAAGAAGCATTTCACGATCTTAATCTATCCTAGTCAACTGATTTGTTCATAAAGCCGTGTGTGGCTTTGGTTTTGAACTATTTTCGTTGAAAACAGGCAATATGGTGTCTAACTTAAGTCACTTAATATTAACTTCTTGTTTATTAAACTTGTATAAAATCAATATCACATTTGTTATCGTGCTGATATTTGGAGAAAAACTGCACTCTTGTGATATTTATTACTAAATTATATAAATGAAGACCAAATCATGCAGTGAAAGTGTGTGCGCCCGCACTAGTCTAATCTACTACATCACGTAGACATGCATGCACTCTGTGTGTGTGTGAGGGATAGGCTATACTCGATAATGTCACACATCGCTAAAACAACAATTATGATATCGCAGACGATATATATATCGCACCACCCCTACTTGACAAAAAAAATAAAATGAACAATAAAACGAACAAACCCCTGCGGTTCCTTCAAGAACTCCCAGAGGCTTTCGACCCACCTTTGGGAAACCCTTATCTTAGGGGTGCATGATATATCGGCCACAATATCGGCTGATATATATGTACATTTTTTGTTATGGCTGTTGGCTCGAGAGAAGAGAATTAAGGCTATATATTAAAGCCGATAAATAAGGATGCTACGATTTGGTTGATACTATACCTGATTTTTACAAACAACAATTGGCCGATACCGATATTTGTAACTTGCTCTCTTATTTGCATTTTGTGTGAATTAAAGGTGAAAAGCACTCAATACAGTGTTAGCGCGCGGTCTAAAACACGGCTTGCAGGCACAAGCTTTGGAAGCCTAACCCTAGCCTAGAATTAAGTTCTTTCGCGTCGTCTTGCGCTCGAAAATTTAAATTTGCAAGGCTTAAAAAAACGTGTAGAGGATAAACTTTCATGAAGATGCAGCACTGGTCTAATCTGGACCAAAATAACGACTGTCTGTAAAATAAAAAAATAATAATTAGCATAATGTTTATATGAATCAAATATCATTTTGAATAAAACAGCATTGTATATTTATGCGTAGTTTCATACAAAGAGCTGATCACAGAGTACTTTTTGCATATAAAAACATGCAGTGGAATGGATCCTCCTCAACTTCTTGACTTTCGAGACGTTTTAAACAAAAAGTTGAACTTTGAACTTTACATGGCTTTCTAAACATGCAGCTCTGTCTTGCAAGACTCGTGCGAGTGCCATGGTCCAAGATGTCAGTCTAGCGCTTTACATAGAAAACAATGAAAAAGCAGCACAGAAAATGCGTTCTGTTTGAACGGCTCGGTCACGGTTGTGATGTAACCAAGATCTTCTCCGCACAAGTGGGTTCAACTGGATAGGCTTAGAAAAACATTAAAAGGGCATCTTGCGCATCTTGTTCGCCACTGATGAGGCTGTCTGACGCACACCTAAAATTTTAATGCACCATTTTTTCAATTGAATATGGATTTTATTTTAAATTCGGATTTGACAGCCCTACGGTGCATCCCTACCTGATCTAGACAAATACACATGGCTTAATTGTCCTTTAAAATTTTAATTTCTTTTAAATATTAAGTAATTTGTCTAATAATTATGAATTAATTTAAATGAATCGAATGTAAAATCATAATTGCACGGCAATATTTTCATATTGATAGTGTAGGAGTGTCATAGAACCAGACGGATTTGATCACTGGACGCCTATGTAAATATCTGTTCCAAGTTTCTAATCTCAAATCCCATACGCAAGAGCGTGAAGGTTTGCAACCAGGTGTCCCCACTTTTAACCCATTACAGTCTTCAATAGTTTGCGCTGACATAAATCCCCATTGATTGGGTGATGGTTTCCCCCTCTTTTTGTGGCACTCTTAAAGACGGGAGGTAGGGTGCTGTGGAGACCTCTCTTGTCATCGCCAGCAGGGAAGAGATCCGATTGTTTTCCTTGAGTTGCCATGACTGATTTCCGGAATGGAATTTCCCAACTGCCTGAATATCTCGCATTCAATGTTATTAATGTAGCGGTATTGAAATTTATGCAAATATGCATGGTGCTGCTCTGCACCTTTTTCCCAGTAGATGAACTGGTTTTGTCTTTTTCCCAGTCTTACATGTGACTTTTGGGACAATGAGGCTGAGAGTGCGTAAGGCATCTCAGCAGCGGAGCGCCACCCCGTCCGCCCGGACTGCCAAGACCAAGAGGAAGCTCTCCGAGGTGGAACACACTCTGCCCTCCGAAGACGGCAAGATGCAGAAACGAGACACGGGCATTTTCTCCACCATCAAAAGGTTCATCAGAGGCAATGCTGTCAAGGTTAGGATCTGAAAGTGGTTTTTGAGATGATTCTGTGGAGTCCACGACACAAGTGCGGTTTGATTTGAGATGTATTTCTTAATGTCAGGTGGAGCAGTGCCCTCCTGCTAAGAGAAGCCGTGTAGACTGTGATTCGGACAGTAATCTGATCACATCCACTCCGACCGGTGGGAACCTGCCCAGCAGAGCAAACCCCAGAGCCCGCAGGAAAGGCCCTGTCAATGGAGGTATTAGTGCTGACACACAGATAAACGGGCTGCTCTTCTTTTAAGAGTTCTGTATGTAAATGACCTTTGCTGTCAGCGATCTATGGTTGTTGAATGTTTCTTGAATTTTCTTCTGCTCAGATACTATGACAGGTCAGAGTATACCAGTGAAGCCCAACGGGAAGCTGGAGGTGCAGGCAGAAACCCCGAGCAGTCCTCCCCGCACCACCCTCCTGGGAACCATCTTCTCTCCCGTTTTTAGCTTCTTCTCACCCGCCAACAAAAACGGTAAGGGCCTGTGATCGCACTTGTCAGCTGACTAAATGCATGTGCCTAAGTGACATGAAGTTAGTCACCTTTTCAGTCCTTTTGGTATACAAAAATGTGAGAATAAAAATGAAGCATGAAACACAAAATCAGTATTGACCATATTTATTTTATTTATACATATTCCTGGGGCCAGATTGATGAAATATTTAGAATACAATTCTTCTTAACTGATATTTTTTGTCTTAATTTCTTAATGTCTTTCTTAATAAATGCTTCAAAAAAGTATCAGTGTTGGGAAAACTTCCAATTTGAAGTCCATCTTGTGACAGGCTCTTTAAAAATAACTATTTAAAATACACGCAGTATTAAAAATAATCCACCTTTTAGCAGAAAGCTCGGGCAGACGACAAAACTGCACAGTATATAACGCTTCTAATAAACAACATTAGTGTGCATTGCCATTGATGCTTTTATAGTATAATTATCATTATCATTCCTGGTTTGAATTGGCCTTTTTTTGTGTACAATTCAACAGCACACAATATTCCAAAGGATATTTTGAACACTTTATTTTAAGGTGCTGTAGTTACATGTTACTACATGTACTTACTATAGTAATAACAGTAAATTATGCACAATTACAAGTAACTAACCCTAACCATAACTCTATAGTAAGTACATGTAGTTAATTGATATTACTCAGTACTTATGAATAAGTACAATGTAACTGTCACCTTAAAATAAAGTGTAACCATAAAATACTAACCAATAGCAAATTAGATTTAGCTGCTTCTCCTCCGTTGGGCCGGATGGTTCTCAGAACCGTAAGGAACGGTTATAGTTATATTTCATTATATTGGGTCTACGACCCTAAAAAGGACAGAGTGCTCCCGCATACCTATATTTTCTCATCATAGTCGCGATTGTCGCTGTTTTGACTCCTTTACACATTATATAATCTGTTTTATGAGTTTTCAGCTGTTCAAAATACCATCAAATGTAGGCTACGCACATACAACGAGCGCATTTATCCCAGCACACAGCATTGTTTTGGTTGTTTGGTAAGTTCTGTTGCATACGTAATAAAAGCCAATCAATCTGGTTGTGAACACATCCCTATGCCTTTTAGGTTTGGTGTTAAAATGGCAATTTGAACCATAGGTGGACCAGGACTAAATACATTTTTTTGGTCTGGACCAAAACTACAAGTGTGAACACACCCATAATGTAGAACTTAAACTAAGTACTAAAATTCAAAGTGTATAATTTCTGAGCTAAAGCAATTGGGCAGAATTGAGAATTGAGACTGATGAAATTGCAGCATTTCTTGTGAGTTTTTTCTGATTTCATCACACCGTTAAACTGAGCCGTCCTCATCCTCCAGCTACAACGGGCTCTGATTCCCCGGGTCAGGCGGTGGAAGCCGAGGAGATCGTGAAGCAGCTCGAAATGGAGCAGCTCGAGGAAACCCCGACCAGCACTACCACCGACGGCCGAGACCTGACCTTTGACCCCGCACTAAACCCTCGACCGCTGCCTCTCGTAGACACACCGGTAGAGGAAGGAGAGATCGTCACAGAGGCTGATATGCCTCCGCTAACTGGTGAGTGTCTGGCATGTTCTCCAGCTGTACCGCTGCTTGAAGATGACCATCCTCACATTTCCTCTCTTGGTTAGCCGTAGGATGCAACAGCAATTGCCCGGATGTCCCGCCTTCACCTCCTCCAGAGGGGACTTATGAAGAGGACTGGGAAGTTTTTGACCCGTGAGCCTGATTTCAACATGCTCTAAATCTGAATAACTTCAATATAGACACATGCTTAACTTGTCTCTATCTTACAGTTATTTCTTTATCAAACACGTGCCACCCTTGACTGAAGAGCAGCTCACCCGTAAGCCTGCGCTCCCTCTGAAAACCAGGAGCACGCCCGAGTTCTCCCTCGTCCTGGATCTGGTACGTTGGCATTCAACTCTGATCTTAGTTGTTTGACGCAAGCTCTTTTTGATGCAAGGATTAAGCCGTCACTGTGGTTTTCTTCCAGGATGAGACGTTGGTCCACTGCAGCCTCAATGAATTGGAGGATGCAGCTTTGACCTTCCCTGTGCTTTTCCAAGACGTCATTTACCAGGTACAGAACGAGCATCTCAAACGATCAATATTTCACAATATTTTTCACAAGCTGCACTGCTTTGCACATAGCTCTGTTAAGAGGGATTTGCTTTCTTTTTCCTAAAGGTGTATGTCCGGTTACGGCCATTCTTTAGAGAATTCCTGGAACGCATGTCTCAGATTTATGAGGTACGTGAGGTGTTTTTATTATTATTTTGTTTTTGTTTTCAGTTCCATAATGGAGTTGACATGATTTATTTCAAGTCTTTGAATAAACATTTTGTTTATTTGAGGTTGTTGTGAAGCTCATGTACAAAGTCCCAGCAATCAGAACATACAAATGTGTGTCTTATTAATTTATTAAAGCAATATAAGGCTCAAATCCAATGTTTAACCCTTAATGACCTATACAGCTGCCGGCGGCTAAAAATAACTATTGATCTGAAATGTTTAATAACTTTTGAACCGCTAATCCAATCTGTATGCTTTAAAAAGTCCTGTAAAGAGGAGATTCGCGGCTTTTATGGTATTGGGTTAATCGTGACATTCAGAGGCTCCGTAGTGAATGTGATTGATCAGGTTTTGATCAGCATTGATTTGTCATAGAAACCCGTTTGTTTCTCTAAGCCAAACAGGAATGATTGTTGATGCTTAGTCCCATCCTCATGCCCAGATTGGTATATATATATATATATATATATATATATATATATATATATATATATATATATATATAAATAATGTGTCACTTTTGCTTCAGTGTTCTATTACAATGTTTTCTATTTATTTTACTTCCTGAACTTTTTTTGGACACATCTACATAGTAAATTGAAAAACAAACCAGCTTTTCATTAAAAAACGTCTATAATAATGTTGTAATAAATGGCTATAACTTGCTTAGGGATTGTTACATGTAGTCAAAATTTCATCTGGATATCTAGAATATCCAAGTAAAACTTTCTAAAGGAAAAAATCCAAACTTCAGGAGGATTTGTTTGAGTTGAGTAAAAAAAAAATCACTAAAATGTGCTACCGTTTTTCTTAAATCTGGTAAATTCATCCATTCCAAGACAAAATGAATGTAAAATTGGGAATTTAAATTAGCTAGATGGAAACTTCAGGTTCTCCTGTTTAAAATGATATATGGCACTTGATGCTGACTGCTATAATGGGTTAGAAAAACAAAGAAAAGAAAATGTTCTAGGTCTTCAAGGGTTAAAGATAACTATTAAATATGCGAGTAATTATTAGCTAACAAAAAATAACAGCCCATGAAAAGTACCTAATATTTTATATATATGCACACAAATCTGCTGAACTGGTTAGATTTATTCTGGAAACTGTGATATTTTATCATTTATATTAGGGCTGTCATGATTCCCCGATTAAATTAAAGTAAGTAAATTAAAAATCCTCTAGCAATTTACCTGTCGATTAAATACCGGAAGTGATGCATTCTACGGACGAGAATCCATGAACCGCATTATCAGACCGTTTTCAATGGCTGAAAAAATCATAATTTTGCATAGTGCTATTCACTTTTTGATTGATTTCGTAATGTTTTCCCTAAATGCCGAAATTAAAATTGAATTAAGACCAAAAAAACCAAAGTAGTTTATTTAATAACATGTGTAACATTAAACTGACATGTTTAACTGTTTATCCACGTTGTGCGGACGAAATAGACGCTGAAAAAAATCAACTAATCAAACGTGACAGTTTCGGACAATGATTTCGGCCTTTCAAAAAAACCATTTCGGACAAAAAAAATTGGTAGCTGAAAATTGTGCATTGGTCTTCTCATGCTTTTTTCTTTTTTTTTCTCGAACCCTTATGAATATCCTGTCAATGATGCAGTCTACTGTGTTCACCTCAGACTGGCGTTAATGACATAACCTTGAATTATCTGCAGATTATACTCTTCACTGCTTCCAAGAAGGTATATGCTGACAAGCTGCTGAACATCCTGGATCCTAAAAAACAGTTGGTTAGGTCAGTTGCTTAAAATAGTTTTTGTGCTCTTTCAAAATGAATATAAAGTGAAGTTTAAATGCATTAAATTGCAGCTGCATTAATAGTATGGAGGTGTGATGGGAACAAATGTGTCTGGATTCTCAAGTTGAATGATGTTTAAAGTGAGTATTAAGCTCTTGTCCTCTCGTATCTCAGGCACAGATTGTTTCGCGAGCACTGCGTATGCGTCCAAGGCAACTACATCAAAGATCTTAACATCCTCGGGAGGGATCTCTCCAAGACGGTGATCATAGACAACTCTCCTCAGGCTTTTGCCTACCAGGTTGGTGAAGCCGCTTTAGGGTTCACCTTCATTGATGTGGTCTGCGCCGAGTTATTAGTATGTAAAGCTCAGGATGTGCTTCTCTCATTGCAGCTTTCCAATGGGATCCCCATTGAGAGTTGGTTTGTGGACAAGAATGACAATGAGCTCCTAAAGCTGGTGCCGTTTTTGGAGAAGCTGGTGGAACTGGTATGTGCGTCTCGTCTTTTGTGTGCTGCTTTTTATTGATGAACGTATGGTAGGGTCCCCCCCCCCCCCCAGATAATTAAATACATTCTCCTATCTTAGTTTAATGAGTAAAGACATAAATGTAAGAAAAAAAGTTTTATATAAATATTAAGTGTACATTTTTCTATTCATAAAAAAAATAAATAATGATAGGATTTCTTGGCAATTTAATTCAGAATAATGGTATAATGATAATAAAATTGCTGTAGTTATTATTATTTTAACTCAAATGACACACTTTCATAATACTTATGATAATACTTTTATTTGATAATACCAGGGCTTTTTTATTTTGCTTTTTTAAAAAAAATGGATGCTTTTTTACAAAACTATTGCTATAATATAAAATCTGTAAATACCCTTATACCATCATGATGTGATGGGTTTTAATTATTGGTTTCAATAAAAAGTAAATGTATATTTTTAATAGACATTTATTTTTAAAAGATTTCTTTGCAATTTCATTAAGTAATAATGATTTATTATTAATATTTTAACTATGCTCTTTCCATCAAACATAATTGGATAATACCAGGGCTTTTTTCACAAACTTTATTTTATTAGACTTTTTATTAACAATAAACTTTTTCTAAGCCGATTTACAGAACAATTGCTATAAAAATGTAGTACCAAACATTAGAATTGTGTGATTTGGTTTTAATTGTTGTTTAAAATAAAAATAATTAAATGTACTTTTTATATTCTACATTATAATATCTTAGTGTGAAGACTAAGACTTCATGATGTGATGGGTTTTAATACATTTCTTTTAATTAATTTAATGTACTTTAAAAAAAGACAGATTTATTTACAATTTAATTTAGTGGTAATAAGTCATTTTTAATAATTTGAATACCTCAAACTATGCACATTCATTATCCCTTTTTTTAGATAGTACCAGGTTTTTTTTTAACAAAACTTTGTTTTATTTGACTCTTTATTATTAACAGTCAACTTTTCTATGTTTACAAAACAATATTATTGAGAAACCGGCCGTCAGTAATGCCACGATTATCCATGATCTGGTTCAGATTAATTCCTGTATGTTTTGGGTTGAGATGTCTTGCACTTTTAAGTTAAAAAAATAATTGTACACACGTGAGCGTTTGAAAGCAGGCGTCTATCAGTGGATATATTAGAGATCCGCTCTGGTGTGTATCAGTGTAAGCTCGCCGAAGAGCGCCAAAGACGTCTATTTATAACATGTTTTGTGGCCAATCACAGACAACGGCTGCTCGAAATGTGCCTGCCTTTGTAATGTCTTCAGCAAGTTCCCGCGACACAGTATCCATCCGCTTCCTCTTGAGATCACGTGAGGTGCTAAATCTGCCATGATAATCTTAGTTGTGTGTGATGCGCCACGATTTTCGAATCTTGTAGTGTGTGCAGGTTTAAGATTTGAAGGAAGAAACTCCTGTAGTGTGAGCCCATCTCAAGGTGTCGTGTACAACTGTGTTTTTGTTGACTGTGTGTTTTTATTCCAGAACGAGGACGTTCGGCCATACATAAGAGAGAGATTTCGCCTGCATGACCTTCTACCCCCAGACTGAATGTCCAAGAAAACGAACATTTCTTGCCAACCAGACTGTTTTTAAGCAGTGGGGGAAGGAGAATTTGCCACAAACTCTTTGCCATAAGGATTTCAACTACAGACTTGCCTACATGGGTGTTCTTTTATGTGGGGCGGGCGGGAGGAAGGGAGGGAGGGGGGCTCTGGACTAATGTTTTAAGACAAATGACTTGATGTATGCATATGTTTTCTATACACGCACTCATTTATGGACGAGAAGATAACTTCTGATTGGTCGTCCTGGAATGGAGTCTATGCCTGATTCGGACTTTAGCGTAAAGCGCTGTGCAGAAGTGGACTTGCGTCACTCATTTTGGTGCTCTAAGGGACCCTCTGCCCTACCAGGCCACTGGCTTACTTCAACGAGAATGAACGGTTGAATATAAATATATAGAACATGAATATATACATTCAACTATGTGTGTATATGTATATATAACATTTGTACATATATATTTTTTCCTGTCAAGTTTGTAAAACACAACTTGCCCTTTGGTTTTAATTCATTATGCATTCCTTTTTAGTTCGAGTTGTTTTTTTTTAAATAGACATGCTGGCTTTTTATTAATTTTTTTTTTTTTTTTACTCTAGATTTGATGTGTATTTAATGGCCTATCCGTTTCGCTCTAGCTTTCTGGTGAAGTGTAATCCAAACTCCGGTGACGTCCCGCGCGGAGCATATGGAGATGCATCATTGCTCATTTGTAAATCTCGACTCGATTCTCTGTCTTGTGGTTTCCAGTTACTGACCGCTTACTTACCATTTATTCACGTCAGTCCTAATTTGAGGAATTTAACTTTTTTTTTGTTTTGTTGTTAGTTTGTTTTTATATACCAGTATAGATGAAATGTAAAATACTGTATGTGCTTTAAATTGCTTTTCTGTGGAAAAAATAATAATAATGCTTTGTCTCTTTCAGAAATGTCCGGTAATTGTAGCACCAGCACATGAACTAGCTTAAATCACTGCATATCTGCAATATTCCCTGTTTTTTTTCTCTCTCTCTCTCTTTCTCCTGCAATCCTGCTTTGTTTTAGGAGTTATCATGTACAGCTCTACCTACCTCTGAAGGGTAGACCTTCCGTTTCATTCAGTGTTACCCCACAATGGTTTTTATTTCCATGGACATTAATACAGGATTTTTATGTACCAGTACAATTCGAATTGGTTTTTCTTTGTCGTTTGGATGAAAGTTTCACATGTGGCCTTAATTTTAGTTTTTTTACTTGTCAGTTATGACTTTAAGCTTGTCATAGTTAGAGCTAGGGATGCACCAATATGAACATTTTGGCCGATATTGATAATTATTTATATTGCAAAACCTATAACTGATTTGTTGGCCGATAAACCTAAATCTAAGCCATCTAAAGTGTCTCAGCTGAAGGAAAGAATCCATTATTTATCAGCTTTGGTCAATATCGATAACATTAAAAATACTGATATGTTGGCCGATATATTGTGCATCTCTAGTTACAGCTCATGCTTTTTACTGTTCAGGAGGAAAATAAGACACCGGTGATCATGAACTGAGAAATTTGAAGTTTAATAGCCAGGTTTTTAATAGAATTGGTAATAATTTTAGCCTACAAGGCAGCTCTTGTCAATTTAGATTAATATTTTCTCACAAAATGGCAGCTTCTGTTTTGGGAGTATTAACTTGCTGTCAAATGGATCGTTATGGATAATGGATCAGAAAACGTAGATAATTTTTTTTTTGTGATTGCAATGGATGAAATGAGTCTTTTGATGGAATGGTTGTGTGTTTGGTTGCAAATGTTTGTGAATGAAAAGGCCTTTGTTAAAGATGGATGTGAATGCAATGAATGTATTTCAGTGCAGCTTTTGCAGCACACATGGAGCAACAAGAAAACCTTCTTTAAATCTTTTCAGACTATGTATAATATATGTATGTGTTTTTCCTGGAATGGTATTTTTTTATATAGTGTCAGTGAAACTGAATTTGGTTTAATGTAGCTGACTATTAAAAACAACAACAGCGGTTAGTCACTGAAAACAGCATGCTGAAAAGTTCAAGACTGAAACATTAAATTTGCTGTTTTTGCACATTAGAAAGTTTCATTTTTACTGTTAACTGTTTCTGTCATTTTAAAATGTATTTGAAAGAAATTGCAAGTTCTTTGAGATATAGTCTAGACATAACTAAAGGTGAATAAATGTAAAATTTTAATAACTGAAAAACCACACACTTTCTTGGTATGTATTTGATTGGAAGTTAAAATCATAATCTTTAAATAGGACTTAGTTGCGAAAGGGGAACACCCTTCATCCCAATATCAAAAGTAAAAAAATTTTTTTTTTAAGTTATAAAATTAAAATAAGTGTCATATCATTAAATAAATACATAATTATGTATTTAATAAATTACTTATTTTATAATGTTGGGCCTAAAATACACATTTTATCCAATTAAAATCTTAAATCATTATAATAATTAATTTTTCACCATGTTAAAATCATTTATTTTATATATATGTTCCAATATAATGAAAAATCTATTATCTAAAAAAAAAACATTTTTTATAAGCTAGTTTTTTTCAATCTCTCTCCACCTTGTTACATTATGTTATTTTCACCTACATTTTACTTCATGCACTGAATATTGTTTTATATTGCACAATAACTTCTGAGTTAGTAGAAGCATCTATTCTTTGACATTATGTGAAAAAATTGTGCTGTCAAATAGATTAATGTATAAATGTATATATATATATATATATATATATATATATATATATATATATATATATACTATTATATTTAACAAAAACGTATATATTTATTATTTGATTAACGTTATATACATTTATATTATATAAACAAAATCTTGCTTAATCGAGAGTAATCGATCTGACAGCTCTAGGAAAAAAATATTGATATTATTGGAAAAATAATGTATTATATATTTATGATATAAGCTACTTCTCATAACTAGCCACAATATGGAAAAAATATTGATATTATTGGAAAAATAATGTATTATATATTTATGATATAAGCTTAACTAGCCACAATAACTAACAGTTAGTAACCATGGTGTGTTTTGACGGGAACTCTGTGTTGGTTACCACAGTGCGGTCCTCCAGTCCAGCGGGCGGCGTCACATTCCCTCTCGCGCTCCACATGACCCGTGAGTGTTCAGTGTAAAAGAAGAGGAGGCCTGTTTGATTTCTCGCCCTCTGGTTGCGAAGTTCTTGTCCGCTGAAAGTCGCTCGTTTGACCGAGGGCTCATGTCGAAGGACGGCCGGCACGATGGGCGCCGGCGCGGCGCGGCTCAGCAGCACCGGTTCGGGATGAGAGCGGCTCAGAGCGGGGACGGCAGAGACAGGTCGGCCAGTAACAGCTCTGGATCATCTCATGGAGGAGGGAAAGGCAGGAATACGCCCATCAACATCGCCCTGAAGGTAACAAACAACGGCTGGCTCAAAACACACTGACCTGCTGACCTACAGAGACAACATAAGCGCATTCTGGACGCGTGTGAACGCGCATGTGAAGCACACACTGCTGTCTGGGTAGGCAGCTGTCAGTTATGTCAGTTACTATGGTAACAAAACTCCCCCATCAAAATAGCATAGTTGCTACAATACAAAACTGTAGTAAAATTTTGACGACTGCTGTCATTCAAGTCATATTTACTTGTTTTATAGAATTAAAGAACTGTTGTCTGGGTAGGCGGTGGCCAGCAGCAGTGAACTTAAGGTTGTGATTGTGTGAGCTAACGTTACTCTACTCGTGTGATATGTGATTGTATAGTTATTCTTGACTTGGCTTGACTTTCCCAGATACACAACATAAACGCAACCATAACAGTAACACAACACAACATAATAACATGACAGTAATACAATGCAATGCAACACAACATTTACATGACATAACATAACATAACATAACAGTAGCACAACATAACGTATTAAAATAACCATAACATGACTACATAACAGTGATACAATGCAACACAACATAACAGCATCACAACATTTATATTAACATGACAATAACATGTCTACATAACAGTAATACAATGCAACATAACATTTACATGACATAACATAACCATACATAACAAACACAACATAACAATAGATAACAGTAACACAATATAACATTAACATAACAGAGCATAACAGTTATACAACTCAACATAACATGCCATAACCGTAACGTATCGCAAAATAACTTTCCCATAACAGTACATAACATTATTACAATAACATGATAACCGTAATACAATGCAACATTACATTTGCATAACATCATCCTAACAACATAACATTACATACGGTAGTACAATGGATCATAACATTAGCATATTATTTAGCAAAAATAACTAACTTAACATACGTAAGGTAGCTATAGTGTAGATGACTGGTTCGGCAACATCCTGAAGGTTTTCTTTTGTGCCACAATAACTGACTGATTTTAATTTACAAATAAATCAACACAAAGACATGACCAATAGCTTTGAGTTTAAGTGGTTTCTTTGTGTGAAAGCAAAGAGAGCACCCTTCAGGCTGTAGACCTACCCGTCTGTGTTTACGTTCTCATTTATGACCATATTCTGCTTATTATAAAGTTGCATAACAAATTAAAGAAATACATGAACATAAGACTGAGACAGAGCTTGAGCTCAGGCAGCAGTTTGTTGAATTCATTGATTTATAATTTAGTTTTTACAAAATGTAAATGTAGAGGGAAATAGTTAAGAGGAATATTTTCTGTGGAACCGGTTTGTCTGTTTTTGCTTATTTAGCTATGATCTCTAGATAGAGATGGACTGCGTCAGAGTAGATATGAATTTGACATTTTGTCATTTCACACATGTAGAATACCCAGTTATAGAAATGTATAATTGAGTGTTCCTGGCCTGCAAAAGGTTTTTCATAGATAGATAGATTTTTTATTTGTCCTCGAGAGGAAATTTGTTTCCACCATAGATGCGTACATAGTACAAACACACAGCATATTAAGAACATGAATTAATAAAGTCTATCCATATAAACATATACAAAAACAAAAAACAAGAGAGCATACCTGAGGTATCAATGGCCGATTTCCTATGTATTTAGAGCTCGTATAGATACAGGAACAAAACTCTTACTAAACTTGGCCTTTCTACACATCGGCAACCTATACCTACGACCAGAAGGCAGAAGGATAAAATACTTTTTTTAATAAAAGTGGGTGTTCTGAGTCTTTTAAATGTTTTTGTGTCTTTCGCAACGTAAATTCGCAATAATTTGACTTGCTAAATGAGTTATCTTTAAGAATTTGTTCTTGTTGGTAACTGTAAGCATATGAAAAAAAACAAATGGCATCATAAGTAAGGACTTTACTTACTTTCATTAAGGTGTGCGTTAAGTTTACGTTAAGATTTTCTATTTGATCTCATCACCATGTTCTTTTTCTTAGCATAAAATCATGTATATATTAAAGCATACATGTTTACAGCGTGTAAATAATAGGGGTTGTAACTGTTCTCAGTAAAAAATCTAACCGTACTGTTCTCCACACTTGCACCGCGGTTCATCTTAAATATGACGACGCATCTATAATATGGTTTATTGAAAATAATAACGCGTAAAACAGACAGTTTGGCTAATGTATGTTTCTGGCGATGGATACGCATTCTTGCTTCTCAATACTTTACAACAGTGACGATAAATAAAAAACATGAACTAAAGTCACTTTTTAAAAACTTTGTTCAATAGGAGTGCCGTATGCTCTAATATGTGACCCTGGAACACAAAACCAGTCACATAGGTCAATTTTTTTTATTGAGATGTATACATCAAATTAGCTGAATACATACGTTTTCCATTGATGTATGGTTTGTTAGGATAGGACAATATTTGGTCGAGATACAACTATTGAAACTATCTGAGGGTGCAAAAAATCGAAACATTGAGAAAATCTCCTTTAAAGCTGACCATTTATATTCACAATTGTGCTGCATTCACTCACAAAAATTAATGTTTTATATATTTACAGCAGGAAATTTACAAAATATCTTCATGGAACATGATCTTTACTTAATATCCTAATGATTATTGGCATAAAGGAAAAATCTATCATTTTGACCCATACAATGTATTGTTGGCTATTGCCACAAATATACCCGTGCGACATCATGTGACTGCTTTTGTGATCCAGGGTCACATATGGCTAGTCATTTACGTCGTCATCAGCCGGGTGTTGATAGGTGAGACCGAAACAGCACACGTTGCTATCCGTGTTTAAACTAAAGTAATTTAAGCCAAGCTCAAGAAGACGCGAAAGAAAACTCGCGCACGCTGTGAGAAGATTAAAGCGTGCACTCATCCGACGCGCGCACACAGAAAGCCGCGTCTCTGGCAGCGTGCAAATATTGAGTTGAAAAGCACTGTTTATTTTATTTGTATCTTTGCTCTATTGTATTTATTTGTGCTGTTGCTTGTAGTTTGATTGGGTTTTTAATTTTTTGTTTTTATTCGTCAGTCCCTTTTTCCCTGAACATAGCACTTACCGAACCGTACCTAGTAAATAACAATGCAAAATGTAGCATATGTTTTTATAAAGCAAATGTGTTCTTCATATTACTCATTTAATTTCCAGATCAAAGGCAGAGCAGTTTATTTATTCAAAGCTTTAATGCATATATGATTTAAAAAATTGCAATAAAAGTCTTCTTTAAAAAAAAAAAAGATATACACTTAGATACAGTACATATACCCACCTCTGTCTAAACATATATATTTAAATCATTGGTAACTCTTTTTATTTTACAGTGTCGTTGTCACATGTACTTACCATAGTAATAATAGTAAATTATGCATAATTACATGCAACTATCCCTCAACCAAATCCTAACCCTACCCTAATCCTATAATAAGTACATCTAATTGCTTAATTACCTAAATATATAATTACACTGTAATAATGACACTTTAATATAGTGTAACCAAATCATTTATTTAATTAGTATAGAAAAATATGAGTATTACAATACATACCGTCCTATATCTTCAGTGTGGTCCTCAAACCGCCGTCATCCTCGCGGCTGTGTCTGTTCCACATCTCGTTGGCGCATCTCTATTTACATCTATAACCCCTGTGTGAGTTACGCACCGCCAAGCTCCAATCGGACGCTGAGTCTGCGGTGTCTAATGCACACGCGCTGACATACACACACACACACACAGCCCTGCCGCCTCCAGCACATGCTGGACGAGTGGGCGGCCTGCCATGTGCACATGACTGCACAGAGAGAGAGGAGTGAACACACCACAACTAAAACAGCAACACGGTAGAGTCGCTGTGCAGTCGAGACGTCCCAGGTTCAAAGACAGACCGTCCCGATTGCCAGAAGAAGGAGTCTGTCCTGCTGATTGACAGAGGCATCTACCCGAGTCCACCGGAGCCATGCTCAACCACGCTATTTTTGGTCCAGATGTCAAATGACGATGTCAGACCGCTCATGCAGCAGAGATCCTGGTTAAAGGGGGTGAACAGGTTGCCATGAGCAAATTCGGTAGCATGTCAGGGCCGGATATGGACGAGGAACCTGCTTACAGACTCTGCTTCTACTCTGTACGTACCTTCTGTCCTCTCTCCCATCGTTCTTTCTGTGTCCCTCCAACATGCTTCTGCATTTAGACGCACTTGAAACTCTATCCTTGCAGCTCTCAGCGTGCTGTTATTTGTCCCGAAAGCAGTTCTTTGCTGGACGTCCTTGTTTTTGCAGTTCTGATGTGCTCGGTTAGATCTAACCCTAATAACCTCGGGTGTCAAGGGGCCCGCTGGTGATTAGGTGATTAGCTAGATTTGTCTCACGCATGCATGGAGCACTGACCTGAGATCAGATACCCTCTTCTCACTTTTACCTTGGTTATTTTGTACCAATGAATGCTTTTGTACCCCCCCCCCCCCCCCCTTCTCCGACATGCACGACAAATGTAAACTTGGGCCTTCTGTTCCCAGTCAGCTGGGAAACCCATTGTAAATATTTACCATTCAAACACCCTGCTGACAGGCAATAAGTTAATTGACTTGTCTTTTTTTAAAAGTGCAAAAATTGTCCGTTTCATCCTTATTTTCAGACCTCTAGAGAGTAACGCTGTGTGATGAAGGCTGCTGTCATTGGTTAAGTAGGTCAGTTGTGTATTTTAACCCTGAGGACATAAGATGGTAGCAGGGGAGGACAGTATGCTGTTTATGCATGTGCAAAAATCAGTGAGCCTTATGAAATATTCCTCTCTGTGATATGATACGAACAACTACATAATTAGCTATATGCAAATTGTTTGTTTTTAGACTGTCGTATTAAAATAATGTATCAATCCTGTGTTACTCACTATCCAGAGTAGCAAATGTAATGTTTTGAAGGAAGTGATAAGATTTTGAGATACTAAGGCCCCGTCCACACTACTGCGTTTTCGTTTAGAAACGGAGACCTTTTGCTACGTTTGCACCTCCCGTCCAGACTACAACGGCAGAAACGAAGACCTAAAACGGAGAAGTTTAGAAACGCTGCCGACCCCGTTGTGCGTTTTGAATCTCCGGAGGGCGTTTTAGTGAAGACGGTCAAAACGGAGGACTTTAGAAACGATGACGCAGAGGCTCACGCTCGGCTCTATGATTGGGTGTCATCAGTCATGGCCTTCCCTGATTCGTCAGACACCCATCACATGACCCGTCCCCGGGAAGAAAACATACAAAAACAGCCTGGACTACGTAACGTTAGGAACTCCAACATGGATAACGAATTACAAGCGTTACTGACTTTGATGTCTTTGCTAGCAGCTGTTGTGCAAGTAAATTCTGCATTTTACAATACAACTGCCTACATGCGCCTGTTTGCACATGCCCAGTGTTGGTGAATGGGCACGTGATCCGCGTTTTCAGTCGTTTTAATGTGGACGGAGATCAATTCTAATACGCAGCTAAAACGCTGGTGTGAGAACGGAGATCGTATTCGTTTTAATTCTCCGTTTCTAAACTAAAACGCAGTAGTGTGGATGAGGCCTAAGGGGCTGTTTACACGACACAGTTTTCAACTAAAAACGTAAAACCTTTTATGCGTTTTGGCCTTTCATTACACGACAACGGCGTTTTGTGTGCCTGAAAACGCCAACTTTTGAAAACGGGTTTCAAAGTTTTTGAAAACGGTTTCCGTGTACACAACAAAAACGCGAATCTCTGAAGACGATGACGCACATGCATATTACGTATTCAGTCTATAGTGTTTCATCGCCATCTAATGGCCTGGCAGCAGAATACAGCGTTTTTAGTCGTTTTCGCGGATCCGTGTGAATGGGGATCGTTTTGAGAATGGTGTCATCTCTACGCGGAAAACTCAAAGAAAAAACTTCTCTGTTTTAAGCATATCGTTGTCGTGTAAACGTACCCTTAAAGCACTGGTTTTAAAGTGCAACATTTAATTAAGTCAGCAAGACAACTAATCAATATTTTAAAGCAGGTCTTTAACCCGGCTCCTGTCCTGTAGAGTTTAGCTCAACCCTAATCAAACACCTGAATCCGCTTATTAAGCTCTTTATGATCTCTCGAAAAATCAGGCAGGCATTCTGAAGCAGGCTGGAAATAAACTAATAAACTTTGCCGGGCATTGCTGTTTTAAAGAATATTTCATGTTCATTACAAGTTAAGCTTAATTGACAACATTTGGGGCATAATATTATTTATTAGGACTGGGTTAAACAAAATATTGATTTCTGTTATTGATTCTTCATTCCCAAGAATCAATCTTTTGGTCAGTGTTGTTTTCAGTTGATGAATGACCAAAACCTTGTGTCCATCCAATAAATCGCAATATGCTTTGCAGGGATGCACCGATATGAACATTTTGGCTCATACCGATAACTCTTTATATTTGGAGGCCGATATATTGGTCGATAAACCTAAATTTTTATAGAATTTTTGAGTCGGATTAGAAAAACTAAAGTCTCACCATTAAAAGCCATGTCCCAGACACTTCAATATAAATCAAACATGTATAGTACAGTTAGTAGCCTATTTGAACAGGTATAGCCTACGTTTTACACTCCTATGGCAACCTTACTTTATCAAAACAAAATGAATAAATCTATTGCCTTACATATAAATAAAACAATGCCTAAATAATGCAAACAAGTCATTGGACAACATTACCTGCGTATAAAGAATCAAAATGCATATGCCATGGATAAATCAAATGGAATAGCTATGCACGGACCATAATGAAATTATTTTAATTAAACCCTATTGTTGCTTAAATAAAAAAGTTTAAAAAAGTGCTAGTTATTATTAATAATGCATTGTTTATTAATAAACCATTGAAAAAGATACATCTGAAATTGTTTCAACTGATGAGCTGAAACTGAAAAAGTATTTTTTCCTCGCAATTGCGAGTTTATATCTCACAATTCTGAGAAAAGTAGTCAGAGTTGCGAGATATAAACTTGTAATTGAGAGAAAAAAGTTTATATCTATAATTAGAGACATTATTTAGTTGCATGCGTGAGTGATTTACTCAGCGTAGAAAATCATGCTTTTAGTATTGTTTATGTCTATGTGGTGTTTTTAATATGCTTTAAGACAAATAATATGTAAATTCATGGCAACACCATTGCGGAGTATTTTCTCCTTAAAGGGGTCATATGATGATATTTCTTGTTTTCCTTTTTCTTTAGTGTTATGTGGCGGTTTGTGCAAGTATAAGATCTGCAGAGTTACAAAACTCAGTGTCAAACCTAAAGAGATATTCTTTGTGAAAGTTTAAGGCTCAGAAAACTTCATTCTCAGTATTCTCAGGCTTTCCTAAAACGCTTCGTTCAAACACGCCTCCACAAATCTACGTCAATATGTGGGGCAGAGTTTCATAACACCGTCCAAATACGCAAAGAAAGAAAGCGCAACTTTTATTCTCGCTGTATTATTGTTGCCGCCATGTCGTGGAGACACTGTGTTTTTCGTTGCGAAAACCAAACTACTTTGTTTGGCCTTCCAAAAGAGGACACAATTGACCGTTCGCAAAAGCCACGCCCCTTAGTTATTGTAACTACGTCCGTCAAACAATTGAGAACCATAGCCATGGCTGGGTTGAGCTCCTTACATTAAGTGATTGGTTTTGGAGTAATGCAGCAGACATATCCTCCAGGGCACGACAGAAAGTATAGACAGAATAGCGCACGGGAGCACATGCACAAAACAGTTTTGTTAAATTATATATCAATTTTTATTTGATCTTATATTTTATTTTACAAAACTGTGTTGCGCATTTGCTCCCGCGAGCGCTATATCTAACAACACTGCAATCAGAGGACGCGCTGAAACCATCAACTCTCGATGCGGTTCTCTTCATTCATAACTCGTAGCCGACTGACTGAGAAGGATATATTTGTGTAAATAGTTGTGCAACTGCACGAACTTTGTTTTGAAGTTTAATGTTTGAGTTCCAGAGGAATTTGTGACTGTGTACCTGTTAAACCTCATCAAAGTTTCGTAATTAGTAAGTCCGTGCTCTTTCTCTTTTTTTCTCCCTTGTTTGCTGACTGATGAGGGGGCCGCAGTGCCGTAGTGAAACGGTGTTTGTACATGTAGCCTATTTTTTAATAATAGTTGCAAGCAATCATAAAATACAGCAAGTTTTAAGCCCGTGCAGACCTCACTGCCATAGGTGCATCGTTTCACTATCTTGCTGAAATCGGAATGTTTGACGGAGGTGCTTCTCCTTAGTTACAGTTGCTGAGCTAGGATTGAACGAGAACCGTTCGAGGGCGGGGTTTTGCGAACGGTCAATTATAAAACAGCGCATATCACAATGCAAAGAATCGCTGGCCAATCAGAGCACACCGCGCTTTTTAGAACGATGAGCGTTATAAAAATCGAGGCGTTTCATAAAGGCGGGGCATAGAGGAGCAACAATAATACAGTATGTGTAAAATAATTCCTTTTTTTTAACCTAAAGCCGCGTAAACACATTGCATTAAACCAAATACATTAAAATTATGTTATTTTTTGAACCGTCATATGACCCCTTTAAAACTGCAGACCGTCTCAAAAACGCGGTTTGAAATCGCTGGTATTTCTGACGTCACAAACGACCTTGTAAGTTGTAACCAATCAGGTCAACGAGTGGATCTCTGAGTGGAGGCGGGGCTAATTTGCATATTCATTGAACCACGTATTCTCAATGTGTCAAGGGTGTAGTAGAGTTACATTCAAGCTATTTTAAGGAATGAAGATTTTTTTTTAAAAGGAAAAATACTTTAAATATGTTATTTTGGTGATCAAAGATGAGGGATACAATTATTGATTGCAGGGGGACTTTAACACACATTGTTTTACGCCCTCTGGCTATACTTTAAAAACGATGAGTATTTTAACATTTATGAAGTGGCCCATTCACTTTTTGAATGTGGACAAGTAGGCAATGGCTTTCAAAGACTGAACACATCTGAACGCTGAACGCTACTGGTGCTGTTGACATGATGTTGAATAGCCATTAATCTGGCCATCACATGTGCTTATATGATTTGCCAGTGGTGATAATTTAAGGTGACAATAAAGATTTATTGGTATTGATTTCAATGATAAAATGTCCTTAACTTGGACAGAATAAGCTCATTCTTCCCAGTTGCAAAGAGCTCTATTTCTATTTGTGGGACGAGCATGAAAAGGGCAGGTGTCCCCCTCGTAACACATGTTTCTCCTTCTACAGGCCTCCTTCCAGCGCTCCAACAGCCATGACAAGGTGAGGAAGATCGTGGCAGAGGAAGGCCGGGCTGCCCGAAACCTCATCGCATGGAGTGTCCCAGTGGAGAGCAAGGAGGAAGAAGGTTAGATCTGACAAAGTCATGCACGCATATAATAATTAATGTTGGTATTTGCAAGGCAAAAAAAAAAAAAAAAATTTTATGAGGAATAAAGTCACTTATGCTCACCAAGGCTGGATTTATTTGATCAAAAATAGTATGTAATTTTGTGAAATATTTTCTATTTTAAAATGTCATTTTTTTCCTGCGATCAAATCTGTATTTTCAGCATCATTACTCCAGTCTCACAGTGTCACATGATCCTTCAGAAATCATTGATACTCAGTTATTGTCAATGTTGGAAACAGTTGTGCTGCTTTATATTTTTTTGGAACCTGTGATAATTGATTAATTGATGAATAAAAAGTTAAAAAGAACAGAGCATTTGTTCAAATATTTTCTAACAATAGCAATATTGAATCTAACTTATTATCGGTTTAACACATCGTTGCTGAATAAAAGTTTTTTAATTCCATTTAATTTAATTTAAAAAAAAAAAATTTTTAATTAAAGACACGCCAAAAAATACTACCCCAAAGTTTTGAACGGTCATGTATGTTGTTACAAAAGATTTCTATTTTAAATAAATGCTATTCTTCTTTATTTATTTTTTTACTTTTTATTCATTAAAGAATCCTGAAAAAAGGATCACTGGTTCTAAAAAAAAAAAAATGTATTAAGCAGCACAACTGTTTCCAACAATAATTAATCAGAATATTAAAATGGTTTCTGAAGGATCATATCACACTAAAGACTAAATATTATTATTTTTTTTTGATCAAAAACAGCTTTGCATCACAACAATAAAGTATACTTAAAGTATGCTAAAATGGCAAACCACATTTAAAATTGTAATAATAATATTTCACAACATTTCCGTTTTTTCTCTAATGATGAGCAGAATTTTTCTAAGCAATACAAATGTGTGTGTGTGTCTGTGTGTGATGTACTGTATATACGTAAAGCTGGATATATATATATATATTGTAGTCATAAACGGTCTCACATCCCACTCCAGGCAACCACTTAAAATGCATCCAGCTTTGTAAAGAGCTTCCAAAGCAAATGTAGGCGATGAGCAAGTGCTCCAGATCTGTCATCCCCCTCTTGTACCTGTAGTTACAGTACGCTCTTTGTCGCAGAGTTTGCGAAATCCTCCTGAGTGTGTATAAGCTGACCCAGATCCTCTGCTTCACTGTCAGCGCTGACAGGTCTCCACAGGAGTCTTTTGTTCGTCCGGGACTGCAGTGTGTGCTCTGTCCGAGGAAATTCATCCAGCACTGTGACCGGTTCTGGATCAGGGGTTGTAACATGAGTGAACTCTTAATAGTTAGAAGGTCTGATTGAGAATCAGTTTTGCTGTTTCAAACCCTCATGTCCTGATAAAGAGGATTATATTGACTCGAGGAGGCTGATCCTAGATGATTACAGAAAGCTGATCCTGTTCTTATAGTGAACAGACTGATCTCACATCAGTTTTAATAGTCAAAGACACTTTATGAGTGGAAGCACTGGCTGAAAGATGACTTAAGGTGAATAAAACAGAGGAATGTCCAGATCATACGTCAACCCTAAATTAAAAGAAAACTACATGACAAATGTATGAAGAAATTGAAATCTATTTGTAGTCATTATTATGGCTTTTTTTTTTTGCGTTTCAACATTATTTTCATGTCAATTAAAGATTTTCATCCCAGTTCTTATTAGCGTTATATATAAATAAACTCATTTCTTTTTAAGTTTGTTTTTTAGTGTTCATTATTTGTTATTAATAATTCTCATTAGATGTATTAGTGTCAAAGTAATTTCTCTCTTTGGACATTCTCTCTGGGACACAATTTACTTGTACTACTCTGGTTAATTTTTTTATATGGTGTAAATAATATATTTAAAATATATTTATTTAATTATAATATATTTATTTTGTTATTCATAAAATAAGAAAACTATTAAATGCATAATTAATGAAATATAATTTAAATAATACATAAGAAATATCATGTTTTATTTAATAATGATAATACAATTATCAAATAATAAATAAAATAATGAAATGTGATCAAATAAAGTAATTTTATTTGACTTAATTTGTATTTATTCACAAGTTGTTGTTTTGTTATATCTTGGTGATCCTAAAAATAGGCTAAAAATAAACAATGCATATTTTTTTATCAATAATTTCTTTTTTTTTATAGCATGCATTATGTAATGACAAATATTACAATTATTACAATGCTACATTGTAGTAATATAACCATCTTGGGGAAAAAAAACAATTTGATTTTGCATTTTCAATTATTTAATCATTTGTGTGCGTGTGCGTGTGTGTGTGTGTGTGTGTTTTTCTGACTTTTATGTAGAGTTCACACAGTGAGCATCGTTTAATTTTAAAATCGGAAAGTTTCGACCTTGTGTGACTTGGTCTTTAGTTTTACAATTGCTTTGATGCCATCCATCTGAATGTGATATTTTGCACATATATCGTAATGTGACACTGTATTCTTCTGTTCACATGCAGCTAAAGCAAAGATTCACGGTAACAGCAGCGCACGGGCTCAGCGAATCAACGCCGGGCTCCACAGGAACAAAAAGCAGGTGCGAATCATTTATTCAAAATTTTTTGTAGTTTCTTTATCTCTTAATTAAAACCTACAGTATTTAAAAACACTAATGTGATTCAGTAAAGTTTATCTCATGGTACAATGTCTCTTTGCATCCACGACAAATATGTTAGTTAAGAAACCTGGATGAATAAAAAAAAACAAATAACCTGGAACATGCATACGTCTAGGCTAGTTTACAAATAAGAAAACTGGTCTAATGTAGTTCCCTTTAAAGAAAGAAAGGTGAAGCTTTGAGGTGGAAAGCTTTTACTCATGTTTAACACTAGGTGGCGCCAGAGACCTTGTATTTCATCCTCTTGCTTATGTGTTCTTTCATGATTCGACCTCAGTGTTTATATGAGCAGCACACACTGGTGGTTAAAACAGCTGTTTGCCCCCATTAGAGTTAAAGGGATAGTTCACCCAAAAATAAAAATTGTCATCATTTACTCTCCCTCATGTCGCAAAACCTGTACGACTTTCGCTCATCTTCGGAACACAAATGAATATATTTTAAATGAAATCTGAGAGATTTCTGTCCCTCCATTGACAGCTACGCTACTGAAACTTTGACCTATCAAAAAGTTCATAAAGAGATTGTAAAACTAGTCCATATGAATTGAGCGGTTTAGTCCAAATTTTCTGAGTCGCTTTATGTGACGAACAGGTTTAATTAAGGCTTTTATTCACATAAACATTGATCAGTGACCATAAACTCAAGCTCAACAGTAACACGAGAATGAACCTCATTGGTTATCATGCTTGAGCTTCCGTTTATCATATCTGATGTGTGTTGATGAATGTTTATTGGTGAATAAAAGCCTAAATTCAATCTGTTCATCATATAAAGCGATCGAAAAATTGGACTAAACTGCTTGATTCTTATGAGTTAGTTTTACGATCTCTTTATGAACTTTTTGAAGCGTCAAAGTGGTAGTTGCGTAGACTGTCAATGGAGGAACAGATCAGAGTGGAAGAAATCTTTCAGATTTCATCAAAAAGATGTGTTTGTGTTTCGAAGATCAACGAAAGTTTGACATGTTTGGAACGACAGTGAGTAATTAATGACAGAATTTTCATTTATTGGGTGAACTATCCCTTTAATAGCAAACAGGGTTTATTTGGTCAAATAAAGGTATCTTATTAAAGGACAAATCTCTTCTGCTCTTAACAGAACTTGGCGCTAGACTGCAAAAATGCACCCGGGTTGATCCTGGACAAAGGATCTGAGAAAAGCCCCACCAAGACCAGACAGCCACGGAAGGTGGACCTCAGAGCACGATACTGGGCCTTCCTGTTCGATAATCTGCGGAGAGCGGTGGACGAGATCTACGTCACCTGCGAATCCGACCAGAGCGTGGTGGAGTGCAGGGTACGGTGAACAACACTCGTTATACATCACACGCATTTCTTCAACGTTTCTACCACTTAAAACAGAAAATATAATAGATTTATAATTAATGGTTTTGAAAATTAATTTAAGTATAATTGTGTGTATTTGTATATGTGACATTTTTGTGCTTGTGGCTGCATCTGCACTCTCTGGCCACTAGAGGGAGTGGAGCATTGTGATAAACCTCTTCCTCTGTTTCCTCCTCCTCCTCGCATTCCTTTTGTTTTCTGGTTTGTGTCAGAGAGGGGTTTGGTGAGAGAATTATCACTGCACCTCTCCAGGGCCTTTCTGGAGGGAGTGGAGATGGATGACATGTGTAAACAAAGGGCCTCCCACCCCACTCCTTCCGTGTGTGTGTGTGTGCGGGGGGCTCGGGGTACGAGGTCTAGGTAACGTCCCAAAACGCTTTTTCCACCCCAGGTTTTTTGTTTAGTTTTAGGAAAAGCAAAAAGCTGATTGCAAGACATGTACTACAGTCAGCCACTATGACCAACAACCTCTCAGCACGCAACCATCGCAATAACGATTCGTCACTTCAAGTTGATCAACAGTGTTTTTGTGTCCGGTCTGGTCTGGTCTTGGGACCTGTGTCGGCAAACATGCGTTTGAACTGTTAGCTTTGGTTGGCAGAGCCCATGTCAGGGCACTCACTTTGTTTACTCTGGCAGGTATGGCGCCTGGCTGTATTTGGGCCCATCGTCCACACTTTACACTGCTGGCTCTGATTTATCGATTGGCGTGTAATCTGGAATTATGCTGAGCGGGGTTCGGCCAACCGCTCGAAGCTAACCGGCCCCCTTTGTGGTTACCTTGTTGACAGCCGGCCTGTGCGAATGTGCATAAACACTCCGGCCGCTGCGTTGCCATGTCCGGCGGGCCTGTTCACACTCCCTGGCCCTTTGGTCTGAGTGTATATGTATGTGTCCATGCTCTGCTCCAGATCTTTAGCTCACTGCCATGTGACAGTAGGGGATTGTCTGTAGGCCAACAGTAGGAAAATGTTCCTTGGAGCTGTTGAAATCCAGGACTTTTCACATACACATAACCGCTCCTTTATGAAGATATAAATCTGTGATTCAGCACTTCTTTGACTTGTACATGTACTTTACCAGCACATTTGTGGTACTCGGATGCATGAAATTATCATGGCTAATTTTTTGGGTATCACATTGAATGCTACCTTTTACCTGTAAGATGTATTATTCTGCAGAACAAAGGTAGATAAGAATGTTTCAACTATATTTTTGTCCATACAAAGTCAATGGGGTCCAAAACTTTCTCTTTAATAATAATGTACAAATATATTTAAAGACGATATGAAAATTATTTAGCAGAATATTCAGTGGAAAGTAATGAGAGCAACAATTGTTTTTATCCATCGCAATTGTGTTATTTGTGACATTAGGCTGTGACTTTTTTTGTTAATGTTGTTCCTGCCCACATGACCTTGATCACATCAGCCGAACAGAAAACTTGTTTCAGATTACTACATTTGTGATGAAAAAATTATACAAATATTAAGAAATATAAACTTGCTGCTTTTTATTGTAACATACTGGTAAATCGTGCCTAACAAAACGTGTTCAGTACAGCATTTGCCTTATATAGTATTAGCTTATTCATAAGTGTCTTATTCAGTGCAAAACAAGAAAACGTAATTCCACCTGTGTTTCTGATTCTTTATCCTCTTGCCAGTGATGGCTGGTCTGACACTCCTGATTTGGTCCGGTGGCTTGATTTATTTTCATATTCAAGTAACGCCCACATCTTTAACCCACAGCCCAGAGGACTAATTAGTTCTTATCAGGCCTCTCCCTCGTCCCAGGCCTGATTTATGTCATATCAGCCCGTGGACGAAACAACTCTCCTTCACTTGTGTGAATGTGTGCATGAGAGTTAGAGGTGTAATATTTCAGAACTTGTGGGGTTGAGGGTTCATTTAATTTTTTCATTTGATCATATAACCCTGTGAGTCCTAGTTAACGTTTTTAAAGTTTTAAGCATTCTCATGTCAAATGTCTTCAATAAGTCTTTCGAATTGAACTGAATTGCATGCTAAATGTGTACAGATTTTTTCCTGTCCGCTTGTTCTCTCTCAGCTATTGCATTATGGGTCAGCATCGCCCTCCGCCATGCCCTGGTGTTGTTAACTAGCCCTAATCAACAGGCCTGCTTCTGGACACATCTTTCACTCGGCCTGACTCCTCTATTAACTAAAAGCACTGTGGACTTCTCCTCGATCACCACTCCCCCATTACCGCCCATCAATCTCACACACACGCCTGTTTCACAGCATCGCCTGCCGTCCCCCACTTAATCCAGAGCATCAGTCATACCGCAGCCCCTGATCCTGATGTGTATGCACCTGAACCGTGTCTCAACGTACAGGAGGTCTGAGTATTCTCGACTACCTCACGATATGATGCACATTGTGATACATTGCAACACACTGTGATGCATTGCAACTGAATCCCAATTGAAACCGCACCAAACATGCGAGGAAGACACCGTTCCTGCAAGAGAGAGTGAATCTGCAGGATCAGTTTCAAACTCTGCTGCGCACTCCACTTTTATCCACTATGGCGCCTCATAAAAGCGGCATTGAACCCTCTGAGAAATGCTAATTTGTACATAGATAGTCTTGCATAGCCAGACCTTCAGACTGACGGCAGAAGGTCTGGACGCCATAGCAGCTTTCATTGGCCAAGCATCGCCCACAGGCCGTCTTACTGACATGTAAAGCAACCAATCATAGTTAATTTTGTTCCACTTCTTGTTTAAGGGCGTGAAAATGTAACGTCAATGTCCCCACAATAACAGACCGGTGTGTAAAACTCTTGGATGCATTTTAAAGAGTCTATGCGTGAATTTTGCACATACTTTTAAAAATCCAGCGTTTAGCAGATCCTGATAAGCGCTCATTGTCACAGTTGTAAACACTATAGCATTCTTCTTCCATGAGGGGGTTTGGCATCCTGTAGAATTCAACCAAACAAAAAGAGGACTTCGAAACTCCTGAGGTGTTTCCAGATAAGTGTGCAATATGCATGAGACGTTCAGCCAACGGTCCGTGGCATGATGTCTGAGACTAGGTTCTTGATGACGTTCTGCTATATTAATAGATTTATATGAAATGATACAAGCACATAAATCAAGGCTGGCATCAAGATTTTGGACAGATTTCAACATCCAAGCAGGTTTCCTGTAATCTTAAGAGCCTGTGGTAGGTCTAGGGTTGTAGACCTGTTCTAATCTGTGTTGTGGCAAGGCTTTGCGACACTCTCTAGCGTCTTTGTTGGAGTCAAGGGATTCCCCAGAGTCCCCGCGGCGCTCCCAGATCGAATATCGGATGGACAATGAACATTTCGTCATTCGCTGCACACTCTTTGCCAGTAACTTGAAATGATTACAGCCTCAATCAGATTTGCCAGCCCCCTTTTGCAAAGCTAATTGGTAATTTCAGCTGCACCTCTTGTGGAAGACCACTGAGGCGGGAAAGAGCCGCAGCACTCTTTTCTTTTTCTTTTTCTTTTTGTCCCCTCCTGGCATTTGTGAATGGAGTGTTTCTGGAGAGTGGGAGGGTGTGTGAGATGCGCTCCAGTAGCTTCAGATGCCCACTCTTTAGTAGAGACAACAGGGTGTAGGTTTACACCAGCTCCTCAGTGTGAACAAGAATTGGGGGCTCGTCCAGGAATCTTCTTACCTGAGAGTTCACTAGATTCTGCTGGGGGTCTTGGTTGGGGCCCTGCTTATTGTTCTTTCAGACATGCCACAAAAGAGACATCAGGGTGGGGGGGACGGTCTGCCCCTCTTGCATGGTCAGATCAGGCCTCTGTGGTCACAGCTTGATTTGGAGATGCTTTGTATATAGTTGTATATTTACAGGTTGTTCCAACGAAAATACTTTTCCTTGACTAATTTAGGACATTTGTTGCCACTTTGGACTTTTGACTTAATTTTGTCAGATTTTTGCAAGAACGTCCTTTCCATTTATGAATGACTATGCCTTTTTTGGGGTTGTTTTGTGCTTAAGTACAAATCAGAGTTGCATGTAATTCTGTAGTAAAAAACTGACATCACACATGCTTTCCACCCCCAGGAGGTGCTGATGATGTTGGATAACTATGTCCGAGATTTCAAAGCTCTAATTGACTGGATCCAACTACAGGAGAAGCTGGAAAAAACAGATGCTCAGAACAGGTGATAACATGCATGCTTATGCACACACATACACACAAGGCCTTTCATGATTATAACATACTCGGACCATGTACACAAACCTGCCCCGGTGAGTCTTTTACACAGTAGTTTGAACATTGTGATCCTTTCAGTCTGATCAATGATTAATTTGAGGTGATTATTTTAGTGCCTCTCCCCTTTACATAATGATTAAGTGACTACACCGCTAGTACATTGATAATGGAATAAAAACCAGAGCTTAAAAGCGCGAGGTTGTGTGTTAATTTGTACAGAACTCATTAAAAACGCTCTGGACATCTCCAAAGAATTTGAATGCGCATCCTTTAGAAGCACATGTGTATTCCCTGCCCCTTGCATGTTCAATATTTTTGGGAATTTTTCAGTTGCTAGATGTTTGTGTCCTGTTCTAAATCAGTACCTTCCTTTGAATGTGTTTCCTTGTCCCTGCAGGCCCACATCTTTGGCTTGGGAAGTTCGAAAGATGTCACCTGGACGACATGTGATGTCCAGCCCCTCGTCAGACCGGATTGTACCATCTCCTGGTGTTCGCCGTGCCCTCAATTTTGGGTAGGCCAATCCAGTTACATTGCCCACACCCAGGATCACAAACATTTCTCTCAAGTACAAGAACTTTCTTTACCAATCCAAGACTTTAGCTCTTATATATTCTTACCAGAGTCACTCTAACCAAACAAACCATATGATTCTGCCCCATATGCAAAGTAACTAAAAAAAATTAGTGTTTTGAAGTTATAAAAAAAAACTTTTTTTTGGTGTTTTTGTAAATAATAATTGGTATCCAATTACTCTGTACTATATTTTAGGGATGGTTAAAAGTAGGGCTGCAACAACTTATCGATAAATAACATCGATTATTATCAATAACGAATTTGATCATCGATTAGTCGCGTCTGCGCACTGTGCTCGGAAATCAGCAGCCAGTCACACCGCTTTACAGTAGTAAATAATAAATTTCTATGGACAAAACATATGGAAAATTGCGGTGGACACTGAGTGAGCTTCTGTGGAAAGGGTACATGATCCAAGTTGTCAAAAACACGAGAATGCTTTATATTTTGTAAGCGCTTCAAAGTAAAGCATAAGCGTTTACCGTGTCTCGCCCTGTCGTGCTTTGCTGTTTAATGCCTCTGACACGTGTTTCCCTCGGCGCATAACTTACATTTTATGGTAATGTCCTTCTCTGTGAAGTCCCGCGATATTTTCATTTTTGCATATTCTGACAACAAGCCTCTTGTTAAACTTCGCTAAACAATTGCATGCGCGTCAAATAGACAGAACTCAGTAGAATATGATCACAATAATTATAACTTGTTTCATTGAAAAAAGTTTGAACCTGTATTCCCAAGGTTTACTTGATATTTCAAACATGGTGTATCTGCTTGAGTCTGGCCTAAAACCATTATCCCTGCTAGCAACGTACTAATTGATACCATCGTCTCTGTTTGCAAACTGGTGTGACTCCCAACTCCTACTAGAGGATCAAGAAATTGGGCTCCCTGCATTTTTAACTGGTGGTGTGAAGGAAGACAATTGATAATCTGATTAAAATGCCACTGAATGTTCAGATGGAGAAATCAATGGCAGATATGATACATATCTTGGCCTCACCACGAGACCGGAAAGACTACGCCCGTCTGGCAGAGGCTGGGAGGAGAAGGGGAATCGATCCGCAACGGCCTAAGCGTTTTGTTTAATGCAATTTTTGCTGGGTTCTCCTCAGGCCTGCGCCTGAGACTGTGGGGGGTGTGGATCTAAGTGTGGTTAAAGACTGCTGAAGCACGGGCATCCATGTCTGTATTACACTGTAATTGGATGCCTCAGGAAATGGATATCGATCAAGACGGAGGGCCCTCAGTCTGAAGTCTCCATTTTAGTTCCCAATGTTTGAGGATGCCCGATGCAATGATGCAGATTGTGTGGGACGCTGCAGGCATGATGGCTTCCCATAGAAAGTTGACCTATTTTAATAGATCTTTTGAATCTGAGACCCCTGGTTTTATATGGTTTGTGTGTATGTTTACAGGGGTCCCCCTCCCACTTTGGCTGTGGCACGTTTCTCCCACACTGGACCAAGCTGGGCCGATCGGGTCAAGTCTTCCCAGTCCCTTCCTGTCCCCAGCCAAAGTGTCAACATCCCTGTTGAAAAACCAGGTGAACTGATCTTCTCCATTTACAGTCATTTATTTTCAAAACCAAATATTTCTGTATTATTTGTGTGTTTATGTATATATGTACGTTCATCCTCAGCAAAGAAAGATGCAGAGGGCTGGGAGACCGTGCAGCGTGGCCGTTCTATGAGGCCAAGGGCCAAGGTAAGCCCCGTTCTGGCCCATGTAAGCCCCAAAGACGACAGCGACAAGGAGAACCAGCACATCCAGCCCTCACCCCAGGAAAAATCTCAGGAGGTGAAGGAGCAAGAGCAACCCGTACCCCAAGAGCAGAGCCAAGAGACGGAAAAGACCTCCGTCATTGAGGTACTGACGTCAACCAGCCTCCCCTCATTAATTATTCAGGGCCCAGGGATAGATATGAAGGCTCTGTAACATCAGAATGTTTGTGTTTGGTCACAGTGTGTTCATAGATACACTGTCCAGACAGAGGAGTATCAAGTGTACGAGCATCGATTTTGTACATGTTTATCAGATATAATGAGGTCTATTAAATATTGACAATACAGTGTCCTAGATTGCATTTGGGGAATATGCCGAAGCCAATAGCTCCTTCTAAGGCAGCACCCTCACTGAAGTAGAACATCATTAGTAACTGATTTGGAACGCTCTATGTAGGCAAAACCCCTTAAAAGTAGTGCTCCTTATGCGAAGCGCACAAGAGACTTGACCCATAATTGATTTCAGTGGAGTTTGTCGTTAGCATGTTGCTATGCTAACGCCACATTACTCTAATTGGCATAAAATAGCACATTGTTCAGGATTAAATTAATCTTTTATCCACCAACTTGATTTGTTTTTTTTCACTAAGCTTGTCACAATGCATATTGTGAAGATTGCCTTCTTCAAAGAGGAAACATTTGATGCTGTCTTAGAATGTGGCCAAAATTTAATAGCGAGCAGAAAAATTAAGTTGCCTAACTTTTGGAACGGCCTTCACATCAAAAGCCTTGTCTTGAAATTCTTCCTCTAGGCAAGCTCGTGAGGGTTTTAAAACGGAGCATGTAGTTGAGACTGTAGTTACTCAAAATGACTTGTTTGCATGCTTGTGGTATTTGATTTGTATGGTTCTTGGTATGCTACATGTTTGTTGTGAAATGCATGATGTTGTGTAATTATTTAGCATGCTGTGTTTCTTTATTTGTGTTTGTTATATCTGCCAAATGGTCTGTCATACAGATGCGGCAAGGAGTGCCTTGACATGCATGTGTTCATATTTGTGTTTTCATCTGTGTGTACATTGCGCAGCCCCCAGCAGAAAGTATTGAAGAGCCAGGGCAGAGTGTCAGCGCCCCCTCTGAGGAAACGCCACCCCCCATTTCCGACCCCGTGCCACCCCCTACTTCTCTGCCTTCGCAGGCCCAGTGCCCAGACTTGGCTTCCGACCCAGGCCCTCCTCCTGTATCCCTTTCCCAACTGGAGGAGCTGAGTACTGGGCAAGCTGAAGTAGAGAACGGGACGGAGGGGTCGGTGTGGAAGGTCGCGGCACCATCGGCAAAAGTGGAGGCAGCGGTCTACATTCCCCTGGCAGTGAAGACACTGGAGAGCATGCTGGACCCCACAGAACTTTCTACTGTGAGTGCTGAGAGACACAGGCCAGGGTCAGGACTGCCGCCTAAACAAAGTCAATCCCAAAAACCTCCAGGCTAGGCAGGGTTACCCCCTCCCTCCTCCTTTCTCTCAGCAAGTAGGGCGTATATGTGTGTGCGTGATGACGGGGGTGAGCAAGTATCCACCGTGAGTAGAGAACAGGAGGGCCCAGTGTTTTCAGAGAGTTGCCACAGTTGCTCAAGTTTTTATTTTGGGCTTATCAAGTGTCCCCTGCACCATTCAAACGACTTGACTGATTTTGAACCCATGGGCTCTCATTGACCTTGACCTCCCTTTGAGCCTTGACCTCCCAAAATTTGGCTACATATATCAAATATGCCACCAAACAGGCCCCTTTTTCACCAAAATGGTGCTTTACCTGGACGCGGTGCATGACTAGGGGATCTGCAGATCTCTGTTGAGATTCGGCCCCCTTCTCCTCTGACCAATTACTGTATAGTATATTATTAGTTCTTAGTTCAAGAGGAATAACCAAATTATCTGTGGAAAAGGGCTACCTAAATTTACAGATACCAGATCCAAATCAAAGTACAAAAATCACATTTCTGTCCAGCAACCAACCAGCTGCAAAATGTTTTGCTTGAACTTTTCTTCAAGTTCAAGACCATTGATTGGTTTTGCTATTTGACCCACAGATGTATGCCAAATGGCACCTAGTTTTTTTTTAAACATGAAATGGCTGTAAAATTGATATGGCAACTCCTGTTGTGGCGTTCCGCTTGTCTCCTGTCTCACCCTTTCTAAGAGAAACCTCCAAGGGGTTAATTAAGGCTAGACCCACAGCATTTTCTATTGAGCTACCGGCTTCCATTTCTCAACGGGTGTTGGCCTCTGTACAAAACCCAGTCTGAAACAATGGAGATGGATGAGGTTTAAATGCTCAGACAGGAGCACAATCTCAGTCGTGTCGGAATCCGGAATCATTGCTTCCGGGGTCCAGACACCACCTCTCTGGGTGGGTCAGATAAGCCCTGCTCTGTTTAGACTCCAGATCTAAGACCAGCAGGCGGACTGTTGAGAGAAATCCACCTCTTATTATGCTTGTTAGCATGACGTCTGACACTGACCTCAGCGCAGCTCCGAGCGTCTCCATCTTCTCCCACGGTCCTTCTGAAATTGGCACTCTGCATACTGTTCACTCGTCAGGTTCTGAAAATGGGGGTCAAGTGTTGTGCCCTCTGATGGCAGTGGGTAGGATACTTTTTCCAAAATATTTTGGCAATTTACCAGTCATCACGAGTCATGAAGACTCACAGGTGCACCCAGGGACGGACTGGGACTAAAAAACGGCCCTGGACTTTGACTAGGCCCGGCCCAAAGCAATCGGCGCGAGGAAACTTGACAACAACAACAATAACGCCTGCATGAGTGTCACAAGACTTTAATTGTGGCTCATGATACTATACCATCCAAATTATTATCAATAGCACTGATGTTGACTAGATGTGTTAAAAGCATATTATTCTAGATTAACTTGAATACTCTGAATATATAAATGGAGGTCTCAACACACTGCAGTCCTGTGTAAAAAACCTCTAGGCGGTGACTGTCTGACTTGGGGTGCTTAAAGTAATTTAATGTTGAGCTGGAGTGGGTGTCTTTACCTGAATAAACAAATGATGGAATGGATTTTTTTTTTTAAACAGGTTTTATTCCAAGATAGCATGGAATAGATTGTATAATATGCATCTATTCCATGCTGTCTTAAAATGAATTTATTACTTAATAATCTTAATTAATTTATGCAGTAAATCTTACTGCACAAATAATACCACATCTAAATGAAAATACACCATTACAAATGTAACTTCTGTATTCAAAATATTCAAAGTTTTTAAGCATTAACTGTAATGTTACCAACATTTTTAAAAGTAAAAGCACAACATATTTCTGAGCTACTGCATGTGGCATTTAAGCGCTTGACAGAGAGAGACCCGGCCGCGCGCGCGCACTCACCCGAGCGCTGTCTGCTCTCTCTCTCTCTCTCTCTCTCTCTCTCTCTCTCTCTCTCTCTCTCTCTCTCTCTCTCTCTCTCTCTCTCTCTCTCTCGCGCATATTAATCAAAATCAATTGATGATGGTGTCGGGGGAAAAAAACTCTCCCGTGATTAAATGTCTTCTGTGTTGACAAATCTTGTGCGATATCCTAAACTGCCGAATGCATTGCTTGTTTTTTCTGTTTAAATTTCATGGTGTGACACTTCTCTTCTCATGAATGCTGCTACGTCAGAGCGGCCAAAGCGTCAACAAGCTTCCCCGTACTTTTTGACAAGCGTCCTTGACAGGGCGGCCGGAGCTTTTCTGCAGCTCAAGTCGGCGGCGGTGTGAACGTACAGTTAGTTTGCGACATTTAGCGGCTTCAGTCTCTAAATTCCGCACATTTTTTTATCTCGCCTTTTCCACCCTTTTTTTTCTGTTTTTTTACCCGCGGCCGCGTTAACAGGGAAAAAAACAGGTGATGACTGCGTGCGTGGCGGGTGGTGGGCCGGCCCGCCGGCCGTCCTGGAGTACCGGCCGTTCTGTGATTCTCCAGATCACACAGATGGCCAGTCCGCCCCTGGGTGCACCCATGGAAGGAATGTATTGCAAAAAATTGCCCCTCAACAAACCCCTCTTTTGTTACCACCCTAAAATCAGCACAAACCCCTCTGCCTACAGGTAACTGTGTTCCATAACACTAGAGCCACCTAATGTGGGCTTTACAGTGTATTTGGTCATCTTAAAGGAATAGTTCACTAGTCATAAACTTCATGTTGTTTTAAACTGTATTTTGTAGAACACAAAAGAATATATTTTTAACAATGAAAGTCAATGGGGTCCAATGTGGTTTAGACCCCCATTGTTCTTTAAAATATCTTCTTTTGTGACACAAAAGACGTGCCAGGCATGTGACCTTTGCAATGCCATTATTATGATTATTGGTCACATGACAGTTAAGAACACATGAACGTATTGTAAATATTGTTTACAGTGGTTCTCATAAGCATTTTGTTTAAAAAAAAATCTTAATTCTATTTCTTTTCAGCATTTTAACTTTGATTAGAGTTTTAATATATTAATGATAATTAATTAATTAAAATACTTCCAAGTCATCCTGGTTAAGAACCATTGCTTTAAATTGACCAAATCAAAACCAATATATAATTATTATTATTATTATATACACCACACACACACACACACACACACACACACACAATTATATTATGTCATCTACGGATGCACGATATATCAGCCACCATATCGGTATCGACCGATATACGTTTGTTTTTAATGTTATCATTATCGGCCCAATAAGATAATTTGTCCGATATATTAAAGTTGATACATAATGGATTATTTCCTTCAGCTGAGACGCTTAAGATGCGCACTGTTCACAATGATGGATTTGAATTGCTTGAAATATGATTGAAATCACTTCAAAAAAAGAAAATACAGTTAATGTGCAACATATGCAGTGTAAGTCTGTTATATAAGCTACATAAAATTCTAAGGAGAACATTATAACTGTGTGCTTGGGACACGGCTTTTAATGGTGAGACTTTTGTTTTTGTAATCAGGCTCTCAAAAATTAAATACAAATTTGGATTTAGATTTATCGGCCAATATATCGGTTATCGGTATCGGCTAAAATATTCATATCGGAGCATCCCTAATGTCATTTACTTAAAACCCTTGATCTGTGTGACACAAGTGTTTACAAATCATCCCAAATTAACACATTTTGTCAAGTGAACTACATATGTGGAGAGCGCAGTGAATCGCTAAAAACATATTTTAGCCGTGACTATAGTAACATTACAACATGGCCTCTCATACCTTATTGCCTAAATACGTTGTATCATACCGAATAAGAATACTATCCCATCTCCTCGTCTTTATTGTGGCTGTATGCTGCATGATTTCGTTATGCTTCCCTGTGTGTGGTTTTTGCGATTGATTGTGTTTATGGCGTGTGCCTGTGTTATCATTTCATATGGTCTCTTGTTTAGTTTCTTAAAACATCTTTTGCATTTTGTAAAGTTTTGTGGTATGCAGGCTTCCATCAAACATTTGCAATTTGATTGCATTAAATGTTTGAAATACAGAAATGCAAGTCTAGTCTAATTTCAGATAAAGTGTTAAATTGATTGCACCGTGTCTTAATTGAAGTTGTGCTGCCTGGGCATGTACTCAAAAGCCTGATGTGGCTAACTTGGCGCTGTACTGCACATTTCGTGCTTCTGTTTGGGGTGGTGACTTCAATGGCTCAGTGCGAGTTTGTTGTGCCTGTTGTCAGCCTCAATCCATGGCTGAAGTTTTGGCTAAGAAGGAAGAGCTGGCCGACCGCCTGGAAAAAGCCAACGAAGAGGCAATCGCGAGTGCCATCGCTGAGGAGGAACAGCTGACACGGGAGATCCAAGCGGAGAACAACGAACTGGAGACGGACAACGAAAGCGACTTCTCTGTAAGTCAACAACCCCAGTAGTTTATATGAGTAATGTAATTACAATGATATATACGTTTAGTGTTTTCTGTATTTAGCATAATTTTTTGTTATTTTGCTCTCTTAAAGGCAAGTATCGGGAGTGGAAGTTGTGGCTTGAACTTAGACTGGAGCGAGATGCTAGCTGATTATGACGGTAATTATTTAATTAGCATCTGCATTGCTAAATTGTACAGTAAGTCTATTAGTTAACTTTGTTTAAAGCAAGAAAATAAAATGGGCAAAACTGCTGAACATTTATTTTCCACAATATTTTCTCAAAAGTAGTTAACTTGAACATGGTTTTCGGCTGTCACAACAGTGTTGGAAGAGTAATATGGAACATTTTGTTGTTACTTCTGAAAAACATTCTTAATTGCATGTCTTTATTACTTGTTACATAAAATAACAATTTAATTACTACTTCTGTCATCTTTTTTTCTTTCTTTTTTTTTACTGTTGACAAGCATTTTTCCTCTGGATGTAATGTAATCAAATTACATAAACTGCTTTTCTTGCGAAACTGGATGCTGATAACCTCAAAATGACAGGTATGATATATCGGTCTAACACTTCTTGTAAATGTGTTATTGCATCACTTTTGCTTTTTCTGACAGCTCGAGAGCCGTGGCGTCAGAGCACCTCCTGGGGTGACATAGTGGAGGAGGAGCCAGCCCGCCCACCGGGCCATGGCATTCACATGCATGAGAAGCTGTCCTCTCCTTCACGCAAACGGTAACAAAGTCACACAGTCCCATTTGTTACAGAATAAGGTAACACTTTATTTAGATGGTCCACTTTAGACATTCTGCTAACTACAAGTAAAATTGCAACTACATGTCAACTAGCAGCTGTCTGCTTAATATCTGCTGACACTTTATTTTGATATTCTATTGACTAAGTAATTTTGCAGTTTCATGTCAGATCAATGCTGGGTAGGCTACAATTACAAATTGTAGTCAGTTACTGATTCCAAAGTACATGACAAAAAAATTTAGTAATAGTAATGTAATCCATTTACATTACAAATTTAAAGGGATAGTTCACTCAAAAATGAAAAAAAGCCCTCCTAGGGGTGTATATATGACATTCTTCTTTCAGATGAATATAATCGGAGTTATATTAAAAAATGCCAAAAGAGTAACACTTGAAGATGTATGACGCAGGAGTAGCGTAAGCTTTGACGCCTCTCGCGGTTCAAACAAACAGGGCTGGGCAACCGCGTTCGTCATTACGTTGTGCGTTAAGTTCAAGGGTTACTCCTTTGGCGGAAGTCGACTTGCTTACGGCCGTCTGCCGGAAGCTAGTTATTTTAGTCGATAAAGTTTTAAATATGGATATTTTTCTTACACAAACGCATCGCTTCACTTCAGAAGGCCTTTATTAACCGCCAGAGCCGGTTCGAGCACATTTATCATGGATGGATGCACTTTGATGGACTTCCCAAAAATATACCCATTGACTCCCATTATAAAGCTTTGAAGAGCCAGGACATTTTTAATATAACTCCGATTGTATTCGTCTGAAAGAAGAATGTCATACACCTAGGATGCCTTCAGGGTGAGTAAATTTTTGGGTGAACTATCCCTTTAAGGTATTCGGACTACTTTTTGATGACTTTTTTTAAATATCGAACCATATTGATATAAAAATAAAAAGAGAAAGAAAATAAATGTATCAACAACATGAAGTGTTTTAAACACTGCATCACGTCAGGCTTTCCCAGACTGGAGATTGTGATGGAACAGCAGGGGGTGTGTGAGTTTATTGAAAAGCTAGTAATTAAATAACTAAGTGATAATAAAAAATGTGTGTGTAATAAAAAAAAAACATAGCAATACATGGTTAAATAACTTACTGTGGTTAATTAATCTGAATATCATGTGAAAATGGATTGGCAACATCAAAATGGGTTTGGCTGTTTGTTGTCAGAACCATTGCAGAGTCGAAGAAGAAGCACGAGGAGAAGCAACTTAAAGCCCAGCAGCTCCGAGCCAAACTGAGAGAAGAGAAGACCCACAAGCTGCAGAAACTCATGGAAAGAGTATGTGTCTCCCTTTAACACCTGTAGACACAGCTCATTTACTGTAGCCTCTCCTAGCCTGCCTCGGCCACAGGGGGAAAACATATTCGGGTAGATGTTGAAAGAATCACTTAACAGCCATTTTAGTCGTTCAGGGTGATTCACTCTTGGTGAGACTCATAAAACTGATGTTGGTAAGAATATGTTTGTTTTTGTTCTGCTCCATTCTTGCATGAGGAGTGAGATCTAAGACAATATCGCATGTTTATATATCTGCACTTGAAGTGGACCACTAACATGTGTCATTCACACTCCTGACAAGTTTGACTTCTACATCACTTTGGCGGGATTTGATCTTTCCGTGCGTCTCAGGAGAAGGAGGTGAGGAAGTGGAAAGAGGAGCTGCTGGATCAGAGGAGAAAGATGATGGAGGAGAAACTGCTTCATGCTGAATTCAAACGAGAGCTTCAACTGCAGGCCATCGTGAAGAAAGCACAGGAAGAAGAGGCGAAGGTCAGACGTTCCTAAGAGGCTAAAACTGATATTTCTTTCTTTTTTCAAGTGTGAAACCTCAGTGATATCACTATTCTGATTGCGCAAACTTGGAGATTTTCTTCAGTAAATGTAACCCTCTGGTGCTCTTCCCGTGGCAGTCAAAAATGAACGATTTCTTTTTTCTTTTTTAATTAAGGGGAGACACCCCTGGTGAAATAGGAAAACAAAATTAACTTATAGATATCAGCATGCAACTTCCCCAGTTGATTACTGACATTAAGACAAATATCTTTTGTATTACAAGTTTTTAGAATTATTTATGTTTAAATATGCTAATTAGGTATCTCATTAAATATGCACTAATTTGCATATATTTCCAGAAGAGAAATCTGAACATTGGATAAAGCCAATTTAAAATTCTTGTTTCATTTTGTTGACATATTAGAGTCAAATGTTTTACAAAGGGGATTTTGGATATCTTTTTATCACTCCATTAATCAGAAAAAACTGTCAACAGTCATTAAAAAAAAAATGTTGCCACGTTTTTAAGTATAAAATTTTGTATAAATCAGAATCTGAATGATATATGAACAAACCCCTCTGTAGAAACCTTTAGAATATAGATAGGAATACAACTGGAAAGTTTGGTGTGTGTAAGTGCTGCTGATTTCTGCAGATTTCTGGCTCAGAGTCTGAGAAAAAATAACATTTTGAGAATCACATTGTCATAAATTGACATCAGCCAATCAGATTTCGCTTTGAGTTAAATGCCCCATTGTACTGTCACGATTGGTTGCTGATAAAAAAGGAAATTATCATATTTGGGTCCGACAACATTGTACAGGAGAGAGAGAGCTTTCCAATATGTTGGAATTCCAGTATGTTGATTTAGAAAGCCAACTTTTGTTGAGTTTAGGAGAAATCTACAGACTCAAATAGACAAAGTGTAGTAAAATAAAGACCTAAATGTGTATTTTGGACTTTTTTTTCACCACAAGTCTGGTAGAAGACATGTTATTGAAGACAAATAGGCCAAAATCTAAAAATTGACCAGGAAAAAAAAAAACTTTGTTTTTGCCTGCCATGTCTCCCCTTAAATAATGTACTATATTTTAGTTAGATACTGTTTTTTTATTTATTTTTTTATTACTTTTAGGGGATTTTATGGTAGTACATGATATTTACGCTGTATTTATAATCCATTTATTCACTTTTTGAGCATAGACCTGAAAATTTAATTTCCAACTTAAACTGTCATAGATCTTAAATGCTTTAGGGCACAGACTTAAGTTTGATTTCTTTTCAAAGATGACACTTGGCAGATTATTGCTGAAGTGAAAAAAGTTAAAACTTAAACTTAAAAAAAGTTACAGAATTTTATGTTTATTGTAATGAAAAATGTGTAAAAAAAAACTACTTTAAACTTTTATATGAAATATTTATTTTTAAAAACATGTTTTACTCAAACTGTGAGAAAATCAAAGCCATAAATCTAAACAAGTTGTGTTAAATCTAAAAAAATTTGAGCCTGATATCTCAAAAAAAAATTTGTTTGGCCGCAGTACCAAAAGTTTTTACTAGATTAAATTTGTCTCCCATTCATTTCCAATGCCGCCATTTTTGACCCCGAGGAGCACAAGTGTGAATATTTTTTTCCCAGGACCATTTAACCTGTTCGAATCCTGTCCATGATTTTTTTCTTTTCACATAGCAAGTGCCAAAACCTTTACCAAGTTTCATACCATTGCGATGAAGAAAAAAAACTCTTAAAAACAAAAACAAATGTAAAAAAATTTTGGTAAAAAATGACAGAAGTTTACCAGAGGTTAAATATAGTTCAATAGGAAATCTCTGTGCTAAGAATATTTAGTTTTATGTTGGTGATTTGTGTAGGTGAATGAGATCGCGTTCATCAACACTCTGGAAGCCCAGAACAAGAGGCACGATGTCCTGGCTAAACTAAACGAATACGAACAGCGGCTCAATGAGCTGCAGGAGGAACGCCAGCGGAGGCAGGAAGAAAAACAAGCCCGGGATGAAGCCGTTCAGGTATAGAACTGGTCTCTGTGTTCCCCTCTTGTGTTTCGTGCTTTAAGTTTGTAACACTGTGCTTTTTTTCAGGAGCGTAAGCGGGTATTGGAGGCGGAGCGACAGGCGCGTGTGGAGGAGCTTCGGATGAAGAGACGGGAACAAGAGGCTAGAATCGAGCAGCAGAGGCAGGAGAAAGAGAGGGCGAGGGAAGACGCAGCACGAGAGAGAGCCAGGTCAGCATCATGTCCTGCCAAACACACCAAAATACTGATTCAGCAGAACACAAGGCCAATGCTAAAGACCCAAAGGAATGGGCTTTGAGAAACTGCCTGGTTTAGGGAATGTTTTAAGTGTGACTCTTAACCAAAATATACACTACAGTTCAGGTTAATAATTCTATTCAGCGAAGGCACGTTCAATTTATTAAAAGTGACCGTAAATAAAAGTTTTTTTTTTCTATTGCTATTGGGGGGGAATATTGTGACATGTTTGGATGAAAACTCAAGACTACATTCGAGGCGTTTCAGGGAGTTCAGAAACAGTGCGCACTGATATAGAGAACTCCCTTTGGGGTGATTTTGTAACTTTGCAGACCTTTTTCATGCTTACATTGCACAATAAACAAAGATAATAATATATTTTAAAAATTGCATAATAGGTCTTATTTAATATACACACTGCAGGGACCGCGAGGAGCGTTTGGCTGCTCTCAGTGCTGCTCAGCAGGAGGCCATGGAGGAACTACAGAAAAAAATCCAGATGAAGGTAATTGATCATAATCCTATTTTTGACACCATTTTCAGTGTTTATCCCCTTTTCCGAAAACCCTGTACCTTGGACAATACTGCTAGCATGTGGAACGTGTTTTCAGCACGACGAGAGCAGCCGGAGACACATGGAGCAGATCGAGCAGAGGAAAGAGAAGGCCGCTGAGCTGAGCAGCGGAAGACACGCCAACACGGACTACGCTCCCAAACTCACCCCTTATGAGCGGAAGAAGCAGTGCTCGCTCTGTAACGTTGTGGTAGGTACTGCATTTGATTGGTATTAGGAACACTCCACTTTTTTTTGGAAATAGGCTCATTTTCCAACTCCCTAGAGTTAAACAGTTGAGTCTTACCGTTTTCGAATCCATTCACCCGGCGGTAGCACTTTTAGCATAGCTTAGCATTGATCATTGAATCTGATTAGACCGTTAGCATCTCTCTCAAAAAAATGACCAAAGAGTTTCGATATTTTTCCTATTTAAAACTTGACTCTTCTGTAGTTACATCGTGTACTAACACCGACAGAAAATTAAAAGTTGTGATTTTCTAGGCTAATATGACTAGGAACTATACTCTCATTCCTGCGTAATAATCAAGGAACTAATAATCAAGGAAGTTACAGAGCTGGGGACTATTTTCAGGCGCTGCGTAATATTATTGCGTACCCATGGTACGGCAGCAGTTCCTTGATTATTACGCAGGAATGAGAGTATTGGGCCTCATTCACCAATATATTCCTACGAATTTTCTTAACTTTGTACTTCATAAACTTCCTATGAAAAGTCTACGTCGGATTCATGACATAAAAAAACAGAATTGTTCGCACCTGTGTTCTTAGGATTGATGAATCCCCACGTAAGTTGCAGTGTTGGTGTTTCTTTGCGTACTATGATTTTTTTTTTCAACAAATGATCAGAAATACATTACTGTAAAATACTATCATTGTAAACGACTGTAGAATCAAATAAAATGCAGTAACCAATTATTTGAAGCAAACTGTCATCACTCAAATGTGCGTTCAACAAATCAAAGATAAGAAAACATTAGTGAATGTCAGAATCTTCGTAAAAAGTGTGTAAGTGGGGTTTAAGAACACATTTCTTCGTAAGAACGGTTGGTGAATGAGGCCCATAGTTCCTAGTCATATCGGCCTAGAAAATCGCAACTTTTAATTTTCTGTCGGTGTTAGTACACGATGTAACTACAGAAGAGTCCAGTTTTAAATAGGAAAAATATCTAAACTCTTTGGTCATTTTTTTTGAGAGAGATGCTAACGATCTAATCAGATTCAATGATCTATGCTAAGCTATGCTAAAAAGTGCTACCGCCAGACCCGGAGATCGGCTGAATGGATTCGAAAACGGTAAAACTCAACTGTGTAACTCTAGGGGAGATGGAAAATGAGCCTATTTCCCAAAAAAGTGGAGTGTTCCTTTAATTAAGACCGTTGAAGTGGGGGCGACTAGGAATACGGTTCCAGGAACATTTGGGACGCTCCAGACAACGATTCCTGCAAGGATGGACAGTCTGTCTTTGCTGCTTTGCCAGGCAGAGTACATAAAATCACAGACTACAAGGTGATTCAGAGGATTTTCATAGAGAATGCATGTAAATGAGAATTTAACTGCATTCATTAAACATGAACTCTATGCGGAGATTAATAGCTGGGCGTGATTATGCTTTTCAAGCGACAGGCAACAAATCTTTGAGTGGCCGCATTTATCTCTGACGTGCCCAGCTTTTAGTGCAACTGGGGCCAGACACCTTGGAGCTTCAAACTGACATCAGATTAAGCGCTGGGGAGAATGAAATCTTGTTAAAAATGTCAGATGACCTTGGCCAGGCTCTGACACCAGAGATCATCTTTAGGTCAGCAGGAAGCACTCTAGCTAATGACATTATACACAGACTGTCCTGTGTGGGCTCAACTCCAGGACTCAAAGGAGACAAACAACACACAAGCAATCCAGATACTGTTGTCCTCACCTGCCATAGGAACAACTTTCCTACTTTTAAGTTGAATTCTGCTGCGGATTTTTCATTTAGGTCACTTAAATGCAAAGCCACTTTCAGGGTCAGTCCCTTTAAAGTAAGGTTACAGGAAAAGGCCATAATTTACTCACCGTCATGTCGTCTTCCTGCCTGTGGGAATTTCTTTATGTATAGAACAAAAAAAAGATTAATTTTTTTTACCATTCAGTTCATATAGATTAATTTCTCCTCACCTTTATGTACTTTTTGCAGTTTGATAGTTTTGGACCCCATTGACTTACATAATAAGGGCAAACCATCTAAAAAATATTATTTTTTGTTACACAGAAGGAAGTTGTAATATGTTTGAACAATATGAAGGCGAGTAAATTATTTTTGGGTGAACTTTTCCTTTAATTGTTTTAATCATGTGCACAATAGTGATAGTTTTAAAAAAAAAAAATTAGGTGTGTGAACCCACAACATTTTACGTTATCGGAAAAGTTCACCTCAAAATATAATTGTCTACTCAACCTCATGTCATTGCAAAGCTGTATGATGTTTATCTTCAGTGGAACACAATTTTTTTTAACATTTTTTTTTTACCATTCAGTTCATATAGATTAATTTCTCCTCACCTTTATGTACTTTTTGCAGTTTGAACGTTTTGGACCCCATTGACTTGCATAATATGGGCAAAACCATCTAAAACAAAATTCTTTATTGTTCCACAGAAGGAAGTTGTAAATGTGTTTGAACAATATGAAGGCGGGTAAATGATTTTTGTGTGAACTATTCCTTTGATTGTTTTAATCATGGGCGCAATAATGATCTCAAAAATAATATTTTTTGAGGTTTGTACCCACAACCTTTTAGATTATCGGATCATTTACTCAATCTCATATCATTGCAAACCTGTACGATGTTTATCTTCTACGGAACATAAAAAAGGTCAATTTCAAACAACCTTTGTCATTTTGGGGTTACATTAGTCAATAATGGGTTCATAATATGAAAAAAAAAAAAAACACATTCTTCAAAATATCGTCTGTTTTGTTCCACAATATGAAAGTCAGTGAAATGTATTTTGGTGAACTATTCTGAAAATAATGAAAATGTTGTCATTTACTCAACCGCGTGTAGTTCAAACCCTATTTATTTCTTGTGTGGAACACAAAAAAGAGATGTTTTGGTGGTGGTAGTTCAAGATCGGGTTTGAACCGTCAACCTTTTGTTTACCAGCTCAGATCGTTTAGCACTTGGCTAAACCACCCCGGTTTCTCACGGCGAACAGAACCATTACACGAATAATAGAGACATTCAATGGAGTAGGAGTCTTCTATGCTTTTCACACGACCTCTTGAGTTTTCAGGACAGGTGAGCTGCTCTACAAACTCAAGAGGTGATATTTGAGCCGGTAAAAACAGTGCTTGGGGCGCTGATACATTCAAAAAGAAGGTGTCAATGCTCTTTAGTCATTTTAGTTATCAGTTATTCGTGTTTTCAGATTTTCCTGTTCTTATGAGATGTGTCTGTCAGCTCTGCAGATGTCTGTCAGGATCAAGGGATCATATTTAGCTTTTAAGGGTAGGAACATATGTCTTGACACCTGAGAGCTGTCAGTCCATGAATGATGCCGAAGCGTATTGTGTGGTAGATTGGTATGTTTCAGGCCCATGGCTTTATTTTGGGCGAATCGCCTCTCACGGCCTGTGCGTTTGTGTTGCAGATCACCTCTGAGGTCCACCTGTTCAGTCACATTAAGGGTAAAGGGCACCAGCAGGCAGTGCGGGACAGCAGCAGCATTCAGGGGCGGGAGCTGTCGGACGAGGAGGTGGTGAGTTTACCCCAGTAAAAACACTGAAGAAACCAGGGTTCAGCCCATAGGAGTTCATAGTGAAACTGCAGAGAGTTTGTAAGAGTTGATGCATATTAAATGCATAAATTATGTACATTTTATTAAATATATGCAGATATTATTATAAAATGCCAAATTGAGGATTTTTTTTAAAACTATTTTAAATATGAAAAAATTATTATAGTTATTATTTAATGTTTTATATATATATATATATATATATATATATATTAGGACTATCAAAATTAATGTGTTAATGTACGCAATATAAAAACACTGCTCTTAATTGAATAACTTTTGTAGCTTTAATAAGGATTAATTTACTTATTAATTTAATTTAGAATTTATGCAGTGAAGACTTTTGAAGTGTTTGATAACTGTATTATATCTTACCTGTTAGACCTACCTGGAAATCTTAAAGCACTGTTTACAAGGTTATTTGGGTCAAAAACAACGGACACAATAACTTTTTGTGTATTTTGACAGGGCAAGTAAAAATCTGAACTGGTCTGACTGGGCCAATAGAACAAATTGAGCCCTCATATATTGAAGGGCAGGTACATTTAAAATGTATTGTAATTGGTTTATGTGAAGATTGTTTTAAGTTCACTTAAATTAAACTTTTTTATTTTTTTTTTAATAATAAATGTTAAAATTGTTGGCTTTGAATTATACTGTAATGTTGAATGGTTATAATTGAGAGGGAAAAAATCTATTTCACAGAGACATCAGTAGCTGTGGTATCGGTGATTCCTCCTTTCATAAAAATATGCCATTAAACAAATATTTATTACAATATATAAAATATATTAAAAACTTTAAAGTTAGGTGTGATTAATCACAATTAATTACAGAAAAATCTGCGATTGATTAGTTTTTTTTTTAAATCGAGTGACAGCACTAATAACAGTATTTCTGGATTGAATTGGCTTATTTGTCATTACCCCCCCCCCCCCCCCCAAAAAAAAATAAATAAATAAATAAATAATAATAATTTATAAAAATGTAAATTATAAATACAAACAATTATTACACATTTGTTAAATATAAACAGAATATTACACTTCATTCTAATCTTGCATACAAATATGAATCATTACATTTATTATTCATCATATTTATTAATTAAAAGTTTACTTGAAAACTTATTCACTTCATGTAAATAATATCACTCTTGCTTATGTTTCTCACAGACACACAAACAGCACACACACACATTCAACTTCATTTTTAGGGTATACGTTTGATTTTATGATTTTGCACATCATTTATCATATCTGCAAAGGTTGAGAGGATCGACACCAACTTTCCCATATTTTCCTTGGTTTGTGGGACCATAAAAGGCTCCGAGGGAATCAACACTAATAGTGTTTGTGTATATGGCGTGGGGTGAGATCACCCTGCCTTGTCTCTGGGCTTGACTGAGTGCCTCTCCCCTGAACGCGGCGGCTCGTTAAATGCGGGATCTCTCACCGCAATATGAGATTGGCTTTCACACTGGGCTTCTTTGTACGGCTGACAACTGTTGGTGCTATATGTCGCACCTTTGGCCCCTGGACCTCCTTCATTCAAACCTTTTTCTCAGCGAGTAATATTTAAACCCCCAGTGCTGCCTCTAAATCATTAGCCTTGGCCGCAGCCACCTATTTCTCAGCCTGACAGTGTGATAAACACACAGTCGAGCCACCGCGCCACGTCTCGCAGGCGTGCGACTCGCGTCAGGTGCGGCTGACTTAATGAGCTCTGTCTGAATTGTAGAGCTTGATGTATTTAATTGAATTAACTGTTCACACCGAACTAGTTTTTAAACAGCGTTCGTTTGGTTTACGTACAAAAGGAAAGCGTTTACCTGTGATTTATACGCCACGATCTGTAACAGTCAGCGGAATTAGCAAAATTGGAAACTTCAGGGTGTCTGAACTGTAAATTTGTCCTAGAGTTCATTACCGTGTCCTTGGCTCTTATTGGAAAAGAACACGCTACTTATTTTTTCTTCTATGCCAGGAGTTTATAAGCAATATATGTCAAAATGTGCAATTTTGGTAATTCGTTCACAGTTGCTGCATTTTAAGGAAACCTGGCCACAGGACTTGTTTGGATAGTCTTGCGATGGACGCTCCGGTGCTCCTTATTTATGTCTCTGCTCATTTTGGTGTGCAGTATTTCATTCACACAACCGCCAACTATTTTCCAGTCGGCACTTCCATAATTCTTGCCGTTATGAAAGATTTTTAATTAAAACTAAGATGGTTGGCTGAACCGCGCAGAGGTCACAACGTAGTTTTTCAGCGGAAGCGGGTCCAGAGCCTCCGTCTGTCCTCGTGTTTAGTCATATTTCGCTATTTAAAAGACTGGAGTTAAATTGAAAATACAGCGATTATCAACAGCAATGGATCAGTGTGGCTGCAGGACACTTGGATTGCCTCGTCTTGGACTCTATATTATCCTTTATTGGTTGTCATCTGTTCTGGTTTAATGTGATATATCGCCGCTCTAGGCCCGTTGTGTTTGACACATAGGAGCTTTATTTATCCTCAACCTTTGACGCCAGATCAAGAAGAAACACAGCTGAACGTTGAGTTATTCAAGCTAAAATATCAGTTTTTCAGAGTCATGGCCTAGTCTAGTGGCTGGCACACAAGTGCTCATGGATTTAAGCCAAGACTTGTGTTGTATATTTTATATATAAATATTTATTCAATAGAAATATATTATATTGAACATACTGAATATAAAACATAATATTATAAACAGTATTTAATATATATTAGGGATGTCAATTTAACGTGTTAAAATAAAGTCCCCCTGTAGTCAATCATTTTATCCTTGATCTTTGATCACCAAAATGACATATTTAAGCATTTTTTCTCTGAAAAAAATGTCATCATGCCTTAAAATAGCTTGAATGTAACTCTACACCCCTGCCTCATTTAGTATACGCGGTTCTATGAATATGCAAATTAGCCCCGCCTCCCCTCACACTAGCTCAGAGATCCACTCGTTGAAGATCACACGTTGACGTGATTGGTTAAAAGGTAGTTTGTGACGTCAGAAACACCAGCGATTTTCAAACCGCATTTTTGAGACTGTCTTTGGTTCACTGCCAGTAGACATAGACGTATAACAACATTAAAACCTTGATTTTCACCACAGGGGGACTTTAATAATTAGTTAATTACGGAAAAATAATGCGATTTATAATAATTAACGCACCCGTCCACCTTCGTATGTTTTTTGTTTTTTTTCAAATTTGATGTGTGATTGATTTGATTTAAAAAATATTATTTAACAGCCCAGTATTTTATGAAATTGCAAAACTATTAATTATTATCTTAATGATAAATATTACATTATATCATGCTATTAATATTAATAGTGTTGTTGTTGTTTTATTTATACCACTAAACATCAAATTAGAACCCAAAATATAACGGTTCTTTCCTTCAGTTTTATAATTAACACAAAGTTACTTTACAAAGTTATTTTATCATCCTCGGAACTCTTTTTTTTATCAAAGACGTCATGTCAAATGATGCATCCAATGTTAGAATGTAATCCTGCAAGGGATGTACAAGTCAAGTTTTTTGTGTGTACGTCGTTGGTTAGTTACCTTATACCTTCTGTCATTACATTGTACCTGAATGACAAACAGCTGTCTGTTTCACATTGGGGGAAAGACATCTTTTGCCGGGTCTTTTGTGTCACACAAAAGAGTGGAGGATGGGACATGTATCAGTGTGACAGTGAGCGCTTCATCATGGCCCCTGAGCATCGGTGGACGTGTGATGTTTGGGGTTGTCTCTCATTACACCCCACAGAAAGCACTGTGGTTTTTTCGGGTGTTCTTGCCCACAGGCTGGTCTTTGTCACTTTTTTATATCTCTCAAGTCTCCTATTATCACCATGTGCATTGTGCAAGTGGACACCAGTCCATCACCTGTCCATCGAATTTGATAGGTCGTCATATGCCACATTGTACTTTTTCTAGGGCATACATTTTTTATGTAGTTTTTTTTATGCACAAATCTTTTTGATGAAATCTAAGAGCGTTCTGTACTCTCCAAAGACAGCTACGCAACTACCACTTTTGAATTACAATTTTCTGAAGTGACTCAATGGATTTATATGATGAACAGATTAGAATTTACGCTTATATTCACATATAAACATTGATCAGTGAACATAAACTGAAGCTCATCCAAACCTGACTAACGCACAGAAACAAACATCTTGCGGAAACTCAAACGTGCTGAGTAACACGAGAATGATCCTCATTGGTTCTTGAGGAAGCTCAAACGTAATGTGTAACACAAGGATGAATCTCATTGGTTCTTGAGGAAACTCAAACATGCTGCGTAACACGAAAATGATCTTCATTGGTTCTTGAGGAAGCTCAAACGTGCTGTGTAACACTAGGATGAATCTCATTGGTTCTTGAGGAAACTCAAACGAGCTGTGTAACACGAGAATGATTCTCATTGGTTTTTGAGGAAGCTCAAACGTGCTGTGTAACACGAGAATGATTCTCATTGGTTTTTGAGGAAGCTCAAACGTGCTGTGTAACACGAGAATGATCCTCATTGGTTCTTGAGGAAACTCAAACGTGCTGAGTAACACGAGAATGATCCTCATTGGTTCTTGAGGAAACTCAAAAGTGTTGTGTAACACGAGAATGATTCTCATTGGTTCTTGAGGAAGCTCAAACGTGCTGTGTAACACTATAATGATCCTCATTGGTTCTTGAGGAAGTTCAAACGTGCTGTGTAACACGAGAATGATTCTCATTGGTTCTTGAGGAAGCTCAAACGTGCTGTGTAACACGAGAATGATCCTTATTGGTTCTTGAGGAAGCTCAAACGTGCTGTGTAACACGAGAATGATTCTCATTGGTTCTTGAGGAAACTCAAAAGTGTTGTGTAACACGAGAATGATTCTCATTGGTTCTTGAGGAAGCTCAAACGTGCTGTGTAACACGAGAATGATTCTCATTGGTTTTTGAGGAAACTCAAAAGTGTTGTGTAACACGAGAATGATTCTCATTGGTTCTTGAGGAAGCTCAAACGTGCTGTGTAACACTAGAATGATCCTCATTGGTTCTTGAGGAAGCTCAAACATAATGTGTAACACGAGGATGAATCTCATTGGTTCTTGAGGAAACTCAAGCGTGCTGTGTAACACGAGAATGATCCTCATTGGTTCTTGCAGAAACTCAAACGTGCTGTGTAACACGAGAATGATCCTCATTGGTTCTTGAGGAAGCTCAAGCGTGCTGTGTAACACTAGAATGAACCTCATTGGTTCTAGCATGTCAAGCGAAAATGCTTGATCTTCCATTTACCACAACTGATAAACTTCATTTTATGATCTCTTTATGAACTTTTGCGTAGCTGTCAACGGAGGGACCGTAATTTCAGATTTCATCAAAAAGATCTTCATTTGTGTTTCGAAGATGAATGAAAACCGTACAGGTTTGGAACGACGTGAGAGTGAGTAATTAATGACAGAATTTAAATATTTGGGTGAACTACACCCCTTCTACGGAAAGACCCAAATCCTTTCAAAAACTTTTTTCTGTAAATCCAGAGCAGTGGTGTTATAACATGACTTTCTCTTAAAATATATTCTGTAATTAAATTCTGTTCAAGTCTCAGACTATTGAAGCGATTGACTATTGCCATAATGGTTTACCGTACTTCGGGTTCACTTGCACATTATGAGCTTAGCTCCAGCCGTGGTCTCCTCACAGATCTGCTCCCCTCTCCTCCAAACCCCTCTTTATAATCTCAAGATGGTGCATGTCTTTGAGGTGTTATAGAAACAATCCCATTAAGTGAACGGCAGGCGAAGTAGATCGCCTTTCAGAGAGATTACTCAACAGATGCCTCTCTGGCCACAGGGAGGCAATGGTTATGACTGCAGGGCTCGACTCCTGTTCCCGAGGGACACGGGGGAGATGCCTCCTCAAGCACACGCACACATGATCACTCATCCATTTGAAACACTATATGATGCAAATGTACAGATTTCAAACGGAGGTCCGTATGGCAATTTGTCACATTTGTCTCAAACTAATTCATTAAGGACAGGTGTCAAGCATTCGAGACAGTGTTGGCTGTGGTCGTTAAAACTTTGTTATTGTTCGCTCCGTTATTGTTCAAAGTTAATGGACCCTGTGAAGAGCCCATTGGAAGAAATGGAGAGCCGATGTTTGTGCAAATGTTCAGTTCTCTCCGCCTCCTTATTAGTTATTTACTAACATTACATAACTCGTCCCTTACCATTGGCCCTAGACATGAATGATGTCCAAGCTGACATGGACGATAAAACCGGTTAAAAGTCCCATAGACTTTTATCTTAAAGAGATAGTTCACCCAAAAATTTTAATTATGCCATCCAAACCTATGACCCTTTTTTCTGCGGAACAAAGATGTTTTGAAGAAAGTTGGGGCCAAATCAATGTTGGACCCCATTGACTTTCATTGTATGCATTTGTGTTCCACAGAAGACAGAAAGTCATACAGGAATGAGAAGAGCCGCGAGTAAATGATGACAAAATTAAAGTTTTTGTACGATCAATGTATGTTTGTTTACATGCATCAAGCTACTGTGGGTTTTTGAAGCATTAAATACATGATATATGTTTGTCTTTTGAAGCAAACGCACAACACCAAGGCCAATTATAATCTGATTAATGTATAACATGCTGGACAAACCCAAGCAACAATTGCATGATCTGTTAAGGGGAGACACCTCAGGTGAATAGGGAAAAAAAATGAACTAATAGATATCAGCATGAAACTTCCCCAGGTGATTACTGACATTAAGACAAATGTCTTTTGTATTAAAAGTTTTTAGAATATTTACGTTTAAATATGCAAATGAGGTATTCTCTCATTAAATATGCGCTAATTTGCATATATTTCCAGAAGAGAAATCTGAACATTGGATAAAGCCAGATTCCAAATTCTTGTTTCATTTTGTTGACATATTAGAGTCAAAGGTTTTTACAGAGGGGATTTTGGATATCTCTTTATCACTCCATTAATCTGAAAAAACTGTCAACAGTCATACAAAAATAAATTTTCGCCCCGTTTTTAGGTATAAAATGTTGTATAAATCAGAATCTGAATGATATATGAACAAACCCCTCTGTAGAAACCTTAAGAATATAGATAGGAATACAACTGGAAAGTTTGGTGTGTGTAAGTGCTGCTGATTTCTGCAGATTTCTGGCTCAGAGTCTGAGAAAAACCCCATTTTGAGAATCACATTGTCAGAAATTGACATCAGCAATACTATGAAAACATTTTCACAATAGTCTAATTTTGAATTTGGGGTTTTCATAAGCTGTAAGCCATAATCATCAAATTTATAGCAAATAAAGGCTTGAAATATCTCACTTTGCATGTAATGAGTCTATATAATAAATTAGTTTCACCTTTTAAGTTGAATTACTGAACTTTTGCACGATATTTAAATTTTTCGAGTTTCACCTGTAAACCATTTAAGTGGCATTTAAAAAAGTTATTGCTTTAGTCCAAGCTTTTGTCGTGCCTGTAAATGCACTTCATGACTTGATCTATTACGGTAAAGATTCTTCTGCCTTCAACAGTGCTGAAAACTCAATATCCCATTCCTTCTGACAATTGGTCTACCTCTGTAACTGCAACTTAAATGAGGAGCCAGGATATGTATTTGCCTCCTCCAGTGCGTGTGCCCAGGCTTCTGAAGAGCTCCAGAATCAACCTAGTAGGTTTTTGGCTCCCATCCTCCGTTAGCATACGGCCTCTGAAGTATCGACTCAGAGTGGGAACTCTTATCTATCTCACCCGCTGCTCCCATCCTGCGAGGTGCCGGATGACAGAATAATTGGATAATTGCTTTCTGGCACATGCATCACTTCGTCCGAAATTGAGTTACATCCGTCTTTCTTCCCATGGAAATATCGGCATCATCAGAAAGAGACGGAAAGCTATACCTCTCCCCCCCTCAGCACTTCCGCCGCCTTAATGCCAGCAGCGAGTGGAGGAGATGCCTTCATAATTGTGGAGCACAATGCCTGGGCCGGGAGGACTTCACATGCCACACAAAGAGCTTAACACCTGGACTTTCAATGGAGGTGCTCCACTTTACATCTAGTGTGGGAGTTGAAGCCCTGCCTTTGGACATGTGCTGTGTGGGGAGGTCCTGCGCAATTGACGTTTTGATGTTTGATCTCTTCTCTTGTCGCTCTGTTCCGACACACCCATGTGTCGTCATTCCATTGTCCTGTAGGGACTTTTCTAGAGGCACGTGGCTTTGAACTGAGAGGTCTCTCTATGGAGCTGTAATTAATCTAATGTGCTTTTTTTTTGTGTGCAAAATATGGACTAGGTAAATCAAACTGTGATTAAGCCTTCTCATCCGGTCTGTGAGCACACTTTATGTGTTTGCTTCACAATGTACAGTATATTGTTTGAGTCCAATTGGTATGTTTGAGTCCAAACTCAAATATTATTTGTATGCCTTGTCCCTGCCCTTTAAATGAATTAAAACTGTTCAAAATATTTTTTAAATAAAATTTAAGCTAAAATAAATATTGGATGAAAAACCTAAACGCAAAAAATAGCACTGTGTAATCGATTAATCGCATCTAACAAAAGTTGTTGTTTACATAATATATGTGTGTGTTGTGTATTATTATATTTTTATATATATTATATATATGTCTGTGTGTGTATTTTATATATATATATATACATATATACACACACACACACACACACACACACGTATATATACACACATATATAATGTGTGTGTATATATATATATATATATGTGTGTGTGTGTGTGTGTGTGTGTGTGTATATATATATATATATATATATATATATACGCACACATATTTATCACATATACACAAAAAACGTATGTTAGATGCGATTAATCGAATTCACAGCGCTATTAAAAACTTAAACGAAAATGAGAAATGTTGCAACAATAGCAACAAACTGAAATAAGTTTAAGCTAAAGTGTACTACAATTATTAAAGCTGTAACAAATATGTTATATAGAAATATTAAGAGGTAATAAAAAACGACAAGAGCAAATATGAAATATTTAGAAAACACTTTTCACACTAGTCAAATAAAATATGCAAAAAAAAGCTCTAATATGAAAGCATATACATAATTGAATTGTCTTTTTGTTTTTTTCCTCAGGAACACCTGTCTCAAAAAAAGTACATTGTAGACATCATGACCGACAGCAGCGTGCCCTCAGACAGTGCAAAAGATGGAGAAGAGAGACAGAAAGCTCGGAAAAAGGCCAAGAAACTGCGGGCACGCATGAACTCAAGGTGACGCGATCACATTCTCTTCTCTCTTTCTTTTCTTTATCTCCCTCCCTCACTCTGTGTGGCCGAAGCGTGGTGTTGTTGCTCATGAGAGCTTTATGAGTGACAAGGAGATGGAGAGCAGAGGCGATGTGCATCCTGGCTGTCCACGCGGCAACACTGATGAGCTTAATTTATGGCCACTCTCTGTGATTGGGGAGGAAAAAGTGAGAATCGATCTGTTAGCCCCTCCCCACCACTCCCCCACTTTCACCTGTTAAGAGCTTTTCTCCTAATTGGTTGCCACCGCGCTGCCAAAACTGAAGGCTTCTCTACTGTACAATAGTATGTTAAAGTATGTGTAAAGCATGCCTGTTTTTCTCTCTTCCAACTATTGATTTTTAAATGAAGTATCAAAGAAAATCAATAGCAATCAACAAATAGGAACGAACGCGTCTCAGTGTCAGATCCTAGACCTGGGCACTATCAATTTTGCCTCCTGTCACAAGTGTGTGTGTGTGTGTGTGTGTGTGTGTGTTGGTGTAAGTAGAGTTAATGTGGTATGTTTGTTTGTCAGTAAGGCTAAAAATGGAATTAACGTCTTCAGAGATTGTCTGAGTTTGCTCAGTGTACTAGTCTAAAGAGCCAGGGAATTTTTGATATAACTTTATACATCCATGTGGGGAGAATGTTTGTTACTAACTGCTAATGTTCAGTCTAATTATGTATGGAAGTGTATTCCGTAATGTTTTTATTTAGTGACGTTTACAGTAACTATACAGCACATTAATAAATAAAAAAAATTCTCTATACAAACTTGTAAATATGTATAAGTTGTAATGATATTTGTTGGTTGTATATAAAGTAAATGTATTTGTTCAAACATAATTTAGTCATTGTAAGTTAAAAGCTAGTCAAAAATTGTAATTAAATTCCATTTAGTTATGAGATTTGTAAGTTGATGTTTCTGCTTAATTACTTTTCGTAAGTTGTAATTTCGTTATATAAGTTAAATGTATGTATATGTACATGCGCATATATATATATATATATATATATATATATATAATATACATAAGTTATAAAATATAAAACATACGAAACTTATACAAGTATATATATATATATATGTGTATATACACAGTACATACATTTAACTTATATAACGAAATCATACATAAGTTATCAAATATAAAACATGCGTAACTTATATAAGTATATATGTGTATATATATAAAAATGTATATATACAGTATATATATAGTTATACTTATACAAGTTATGTATATAAATGTTATATTTTTTCATGTTGTAATTTCTGTTTTCAATATTTGAAATTTCAACATAAGTTAAGTTCAGAAGTTATAATCCATATCCATCCATTCTCAAAATCACTTGTCTTATGTAGAGTCACAGAAATTATATGGTTATTTTGTTATAGTACATCATGAGATTTCTGCATTTGTACATTGTAGTAATTGCTGAACAGTAAATGATGATATTTGTAAGTTGTAGTAATTACAACATTGACTAAAGTTGAATTTTATTCAAACTTATGCATGTTGAAATTGCATTAACCTACAATATTAATGCTAATAAGTTGTGCTTGTAATGAAATTTCTGCATTTGTCATTTTAATCACATTTCAGGCTTTCGTAAGTTTGCATAGATTTCATAAGAAATGTCGACAAAACATGCAACAGTTATCAAGATTTAATTTTTACATCCCTAGTGGCCTTACAGTAGTTGTAATTTGTAGGCTCTCTCTCTTTCTCTCTCTCTCTCTCTCTGTGAAGTCTACTAACAGTCTTGCAGTATAGAGGAGACCGGCAGTCTGCCCTGCTTCTGAGCTCATTAATATAGAGGTAGCTCAGAGGGCAGAAAACCGCTCTGAGCTTTGGCTGGGAGAGTGACAACATGAGCCTCCTCTGTTCTCTGTCACTCCTGTGCTGAGCCCTGCAACACTCACGCTGCGAGGGAAAGCGGGTGAGGAGGAAAGAATGAAAGGGAGAGAACAGGCGCTACACGCTCATAAATCACGGCCGCCCACAGCCCCGGCTTGCTGAGGTTGGCGGCTCCACCGCGGGGTGGAAATGAGCCGTTTTATAGGAGCACAGTGTGGCGTTTGTAAAACGCTGGAGAGCTTTTCTCAGCCCTCCCAGGTAGCCCTGTCCCCCAATGTCATTGTTAAGCCCGCTCAGTCCCCATCAGAGCCGTGGCATGGAAAAAGGCTGTTTAATTTCCTTAGCTGGACCCTGATTTATTCTTCAAATATATAGCTTGTTCTTCATGTGCAAACATGTGTGGTTTTAATTACCATGAAAGTAACATGTCCGCCCGTGTCAGCATTGGATGTGGGGTTTAAACTTTCAGAGTATCTCACTCTTAACTCTTTCCTTCTCTCTCTGATGGCCCTTTCTCTCGTGGTGTTTGGCGGGTTGCATTACTTGTCTTTTCTCCAGGCTTGAGAACAGAGTTCTCAGTGTGTTGGTCTACCTCAGAGAGGGCGGCGCACAAAAGACCCCCTGTTCAGCACTCCCGCAGGAGTTTACTCACAATTTCAGAAAAAAAGATCCCTAGAGGAGAGTCTGTGAGGAGGGAGGAATAGATGAGCTACAAGGAAACAAGGGATGGATCTTGGAAAAGATGTGCAAAAAAAGGATGCATTGAGGAAACATGGCGACCTCAAAGGAGGAACTTGTGACGTGAGCAGCCTTTTGCAAACTGACAAATGGGACACTCCATGGTACGGTCAGTGTGACAAAGACAAATCAAGTTCACATCAGTTGTGGCCTTTAGACTCTTTCTGTCCTCTGAGTCCAATGCTGCATAGACCGCTGTGATGTCTCTTGTGAATTCTGAACCAGTTCCGACATGATGCCCACTAAGGAGGGACTAGTGAGCACCCTTTTGCAAACTGACAATTGGAACACCACCCCATGGTACGGTCAGTGTGGCAAAGACGAGTCTTCAAGTGGCCAATTGTGAGAAACTGTTTCAATCTTGACGGTAACAGCCTGTGCTCTTGTGCACTGCACACTGCCTCAAGTTTGCAAGGTCACCAAGTGCATGATCTGGACGTTTGCCGCCCTCCTCTGTTGGGTAGTCACCTGCTGTTATGGCACCAACATGTGGATTTCATGCAGCATTAAAGACCGTACAAGTGCGATCTCTGCAAAAGGACACCTAGCGGCCACAATGATCATAAAAAGACACATGGCACACTCTACAATCTCGTGAACTTCAGGGATACTTGCAAGTGAATGCCTTTAGTTGACTAGACATCATCATGTGTTCCATTTGGGACAGGGCCAATGTGTCTGTGCGTGTGTAGTTGCCGCTAAACCACGGTTCAGATCATTCCGACGTTTTAAGACACTTGGACCCTGCTAACCTCAGACCTTTATTTGCCATCGGGTGCATGTAAATCTTTTCAATCTCTGGATGTATCCGATATTTATTCTACGTATAACCCCTTGTATGCATTTGTTGAATTTATAGATGGATCCAGCTTCATTCCTCTCAGTGGATATGTTCCACAGTTCACATTTTTCCCTCCCTTTTCCTCGTCCTTTTATTCATCATCAGTCAAATTGTCTTTCCATTTGATTGAGAGCCTCTCAAATCCAATGTTAAATATTGCAGCGCTGCCCGACCAAATCTCTGTAATTGGGAGTGCCGAGCGCCTGAGTCTCCCATAGCACATTTAAAACGGATACACTGTATTTGTTTTTTTTTTTATCCGTCCGAAGGCATTGGCGGTTTTACAGTTGATTGGGGGGAGGGGGCCGTCTGCGTCCAGCTTGGGCGGAGGTGAATAGTGGGGCACATCGTGATGAATTGATGATTAGCTCTGCATTGTAGCTTTGTAGCTCCCCCCCCACACACACACACACTTATAGCTGGTTACTAATATTTATGGTGCCCGGCCCGTTTAATGGGGCCTGCCTTGTTCAGAGATTGATGGTCCGGCGATTGCCCCTCTGTTTAACCCGTGCAGGCGTAAAGCTGTCAAAGAGGAATATTGTAATCTGGAGGATGAGGACGAGGCCAGGTACGGTTCACAATCTTTTTCCGAGTGCTTGAGTCGGCATCGGCCAGGATCGTTTCACTCCTTCAAAACAAAACACTTCGGAATCAGTCTTCAAAAATGCTATGCTACCCCAAAGAAAGCAGAGTCAAACCTAATTGTGTTTAGAGTCAATTTATTGTTACGTGTCTCAATAGTCAAGGGTTAGGGTTAAGGGATCATCACATGGGCTGGAGGCATCTCCAAAGTCTCCTGTCCTCTATGACGCATTAATAAATTCATCTGAGGTCACTATTCAGTGTGTTTTATCGCCTCCTACAGATCAGGACCAGAATTTTATCCACCTCAAACTTCTAAAGACATTCAATCACCACAAATTTATGTATTTGTTTTGTTTATTATTGAAAACTCGTAATTAACCCCTTCAACTAAGAAAATTTTGTCTTGTTATTATTCCTGTTATTAGGATTAATTTGCAGGATTACACTGTATACACTGTAAAAATAAAAATAAAGTTGCTGCCTTCAATTTTTAAGTACAATCAACTTGGATGTTTAAAGGAATAGTTCACCTAAAAATTTAAAAATTATCTCATCACTTACTCACCCTCAAGTTGTTTCAAATCTGTATGAATTTCTTTCTTCTGCTAAACTCAAAGGAAGATATTTTGAAGAATGTCTGTAACCAAACAGTTGATGGACCCCACTGACTTAGTAGGAAAGAAAATACTATGGAAGTCAATGTCTAGCGACATTCCTCAAAATATCTTCTTTTTGTGTTCAGTAGAAGAAAGAAATTCATACAGGTTTGAAACAACTTGAGGGTGAGTAAATGATGACAGAATTGTACGGTTTTAAGTGAACTATTCCTTTAAGTCATTTCAACTTAAATTGCATTAAACTGACTTCAGTTGAAATTAGTTGTCTCTGATGTTCTCTTCCGGAAAGAGACGCCTGAGTTTATCAGCCCCTGAACATCCATCCATCAAGCGTTTTTTTTGTGTGTGTTTTTTTCAGGAGCTGATCGATCATCCTTATCTGACGGAATGGGATGTGTGATTGTCAGGAATTTTGCTCAGTGGTCCACACCAGTGTACAAGAGCTGACTGACAGCAAAACATGATTTTGGTCTGTGACCCACTAGGGGACTAATTCACACCCTTCAACCAATCACCTTATTTATTTTCAATTTCTGGACTTAAATAGTGTGGCTATTGGAGAGTCCGGTATTCCCTGCTGTGAAACCACATCCTCTGCTGTGATACCTCTCTGAAGACTGAGTATTTGTGACTCGTTCGTGCTTGTTAGTTTGTGATTGCTGCTAGTGCGGTCCAAAGACTAAATAAACAGTTTGAGGCTCAGCTTGACCTCTTGACATTTTCTTTGTTCAGCATGTCGTCTTATCTTCTCATGTCTTCAGGCTGACAGCCATCGGACTCCTCTGTTGCTCTCCGTCTGTCTTTCTCTCTCCATCTCTTTCTGACAGACTTGTTTGTCTTTCTTTTTCAGGGCTAAGGAGTATGAGACATGCATGGAAGCCAAGTCCCAGACCCCCGACTCTCCTTACAAGGCGAAGTAAGCTCCCCGCTCCACTTTTAAGGATCATATACCCAACCTGAGGTTTTCTACTGAGTACTCATGTCTTAATGCTGTCTTTTAAATCCAAGCTTTACAAATTATCAAACCTTTACAGTTTTGTATAACTACACAAAACTGATATACAGGCGGTGTTGTCAGGGATCTCCTCCTAAAGTCTATAATTATTGCTGTTTTGCTCAGTGTGGTCAGATTCAGGTTTTTGTTCAGGTTTAAAAATCAGGTTTGGTTCTTTTGCACAATGATAGCAAAAACCCAAAATCACCTATACCTGTGACATTCCAGTGACACCTGAAAATGGTATATATTAGATGAAAATATATATGAAACTGAAAATAAGTAATAAAATGACTACAATTAAATTAAAATAAATTAAATCTAATAAAAAATATTTTTAAAAACCCCAATAAAAGTGACAAAAGCAAAATTACTTAAACTAAAATTTTAATTAAAGCTGAAAAAAAGCTAATTCAAAATATTAAAAAAACACTATATTATATAAATAATACTAAAAGAACACTGGTCATATTTCACACCAAAATCAAAAGAAATTGTATTTTGCATAAAGAATTATTATTTACAATTATTTACTATTTATCTTTTATGACCGTTCAACACATTGGAAATTACTTTTTTTTCTAAGTCTCTTTATTTTTTAATACTGAAAAAAATATTTCTAAAATCAGGATACTTTAAAGTCAGTACAATAAATACCAAACAAATGTCTTGATATATACATTTTGCATAAATGTATATGAATATAAATATATATATATATATATATATATTACATTACAATCATTTTAATGTTTTATGTATTATAGTAAAATTATTGTATAATGTTTTTTAATGCCGAGTTGTTTTTACATTTAAATCAGAATATTTGAAAGGCAGTATAACAAATAACAATACTAACTACCTTAATTTATAATTGCCTTTCAATTTAAAAATCAAATTTCACAGCCAGTAATGAGAATTGGGGAAAAGAAATGTGGTCAATTATCATGAAAATAATGCAAAACTAAAATTTCTTATTGTTATTATTATTATTATTATTGTAAATGTTTTAGCCCATACATATTTTAACAGGTTTTTGACCTAATTAGCTTCAAATCAAAATGTCAATGGGAAGTATGACACCGTGGCATGAAAACAAATTGATGTATTTACGATTGTTTTGAGTACGTGCATGTGTTTGTTTTCTTCCAGGCTCCAGCGTCTGGTGAAGGACCTGGTAAAGCAGCAGCAGGGGCAGGACAGTGGTCAATGGGCCAGTAACAAAGTGTCGGGCCTGGACAGAACCCTGGGCGAAATCTCCCGCATTCTGGAGAAACAGGTTTGTACATATCTCTTATTGTCCATGTCCCTGGTGTGTTCTGATAGGGACATGCCCTCTAAAGTCATTTTACTGAAAAGACTTCACGTAGTGCAGTGCACTTTCTTAACTGAACAAAGCTGGAGATACCAGTAATACTGACTGAATGGATGTATGGTATCTGTTGTTTAAACTGTGCAGTTGTAAAGATGGACAGATAAACCGCAGTCACACCAGGGTTCTTCTGGAACTGTAAGCAGTGTTTAGACCAGTCTATGTCAGGGGCTTTGTGTGTGTGTGTGTGTGTGTGTGTGTGTGTGTGTGTGTGTGTGTGTGTGTGTGTGTGTGTGTGTGTGTGTGTGTGTGTGTGTGTGTGTGTGAAGGGATTTGACTTGAAGATAAGCCTCTAGGCTGCTCTCAACACCGACTCCACTGAACCGCCGGCTTTGGCTGCAGTCCTCCCCGTCTCGCAGTCTATGCAGAGTATCGCTTTCCATCCCCAACTCTCTGCCCTCGGTTATTTGCTAATGAGGGCCAGGTTAGGTGCTTGTTTTCATTGCCGCAGATGTTATTAATTGGCGGAGATCCCCGTTTGTCAAACAGGCGAACATGTTTCAGAGCGTTTGGCTTGCTACTGTTGTGCATTGTGGCTTTTGAACAAAATTATCTTAGTTTTTTAAAAGTAAATATAATCCAAATGACTTGAGGTAACAATAGCAGGGAATCTTTTGAAGATGTATTTTAGCAATCGCTTTAGTTTTTCCGAATTCTAGCTTGGCATGTCACCACCCACCATGAAAGAGCTCTATTAATATCCCACAATTCAGTATGAGCTGTGAGATTAAATCCATCAATTGTAGATTAAAAGAGCAGTTCACTCTTGATGTTTTTGTTAACCTTTTTAAAGATGCTTGATGGAGCTGTTCTGAAGTGGTGATATTATGTGATATTAACAAGGATTGTGTTTGCATTTACTCTGGTAAACCATTGCGTAATATTATCTTATAGTTAGTAAAGTGTCTGAATTTAGTTTTTGTCTCTGACAAAACTCATTTTCCAAAGCAGCTAGTTTGGGGGTTGCCTAAATAACTAGTTGACTAATCAGTTTGAACTCAAGCCCCTGTATAATTAGACTGGTTTCAGGTTCACCTGACCCCACTCGAACCTTAGGTACTGTTTACATAAGATGCATTTTTGCATTCAAAATGGCTTAACGTATCTCAATGGACTGAAACAATGCAGGAGACTCAAGGTGTGTTTTTAAAAGTTGGATGCTCAAAATGCTGTTTGTGTGTGTAATGGGACAGTCAAAAAATATGTTTTTCACCACAGGCTGGAACTATAACAGTCAATTTTGATAATTATTTGAGAATAAGGAAGTCCACACCACAACTATAACGATACTAGAAACTAGAACTTGAACATTAAAAATAGCAGAATACATATTATTGTATAGAATACATTATTGTATAGAATACAGAATATACTCTTCTAATAAACAACATTATTGTGTTGGTGCTGACACATATAAATGTATTGTTATAGTTATTTTTATAGTTATTGTTCTTAAGGGTTATTCTGAATAAACACTAAAACGATTACACTGATTAATCTACTAGTATGCTGGTCAACTATTGTGACCCATCTCTAGTGTACTATATATCTCTAGATCAATAAAGGGGAAATGGATTGGTGACACGTCACATTTTGGTAATGAAACAGGATGTTTACGGTTTCTGTAATACACTCATCAAATGAAGGTATGTGTGGTTTGGTGGGGGTGTGTTTGTGGGTGGATGCATGGTGCATTGATGGTGTCCTGTATTGACCAGTGGGAGGAGATTTGGGTTGTTAATGGTCTTTCAGGAGGGAGAGGAAAAATGTAAGAGACTGAAGAGGGTGGTAAAACTGAGCTAATGGGCAAGGAGGAGGGCCGAGGGAGGAGAGGAAAGCATAAGCTGCTAGAGAGAAGTGAAAGGGATGTAATAATCAGCCATGAACGCACAATTTCAAATTATTGTCTAATTTGGTTTCACATTCAGAATCAGTTAACTCAAAAGTGACTGTTTTGGACTTGAAATATACTTCATTGCAATATAGATGTTATAGATGTTGACCAGTGAAGTCAATAGACATTGTTGAAATTAACCCAGCACTATTCTTTTAAAATCCTTTTTTTTTTTTACACAATATAGCAAGGCAGGTCTGAAGTAACTTAACGCTGTTAATATAACCAACATGCTCCACATTCCCTTCAACAGATTTTCTCAGATCAGACCTTGTCATCTCATTACCCTCTCCAGGCCCTGTTCTTCTTAGAAATGTCTCTGAATGACAGCTTCTATCAAGAACATGAGTACATTTCTTGTGTACTGTCCCCAAGGCCTCCTACACAAACTCTTTCTGGAGTTTTCCACAGAGACCTTGCTTTAAAGAACTCACACCGTTTTTGTTTTTGCAAGTTGCTGGTACGGTGAAGTGCTTGTGGAAATGTCAGCTCCTCAGGCTCTTTCTTGTAGCCTTTTGGGAATAAGACTCTCTTAAGAGTACAGTATCTGGACTTCATTTAGACTGTCAGTCAAATCTGTGGATTCCTCTAGCCTGGTTCCTGCAATGTCCAGCTAAGGTCTGCTAGCCACCAAAACTAAGCAAGTCTGTGAACCCTGGTTGTCGAGGCAGTTCCGCCTCTAATCCCAGGACAAAGTCAAATAAATACCCTTCATTTGGAGTCTGGGTACACCCCTTCCCCCTCAGCATCACCTCAAGTCAAGAACGTTTAGATTATTTGACCTAACAAGCATCTCTCATGTCACTGACTCACCTACAGATTTGTTTTTTTTCTCATACCCATATCTGATTCAGTCTCCACTTTCTCCACTAATTCCTCGAACAACACCAGACTCTCCGCACCCCTTCTAGCCCCTCAAGCAGTGCAGCCTCCCCCACTCCACTTTCCTTGTGCTGACTTTGCTCGGGCACAGTCTCCGACCTTTGCCCGCCTCTCCCTCTGAGCCCTCTAATGGTTTATTTTGTGTCAAACCAGGTTTCAGTTTGTCTCCCGGAGAACTGGCTGATCGAAGAGCCTTTTTTCCCTTCTTGTCATTCAGGAATATTCAGGGGAGTTTCTTGTTCCTCTGATCTGTGCTCTCTTACCTTAGCAGAATGAGCTCACATATTTACATTCTGCCAGGGAGTGTTTGTCACTGCTTTCAAATAAAGACCAGGCTGAGATCAACTGCCTTTATGACACTTGAGGGACTGTCAGAAACATTCTGGGCCTGCTGGGCCAGCCAGTATTTACATTTTCATTTGCCAGCTGTCAGAGGTTGGCTCCCCTTGGTGGCCAACTGGTGGCTAGCTATACCTGATCAAGAGGCCCGAGACTGTGGAAGGGGCCCTTCCAACATTGTACTTGCTCTCAATCCATGTTTGATGACTTGGAGAAAGGGTCCTGTGAATGAAGCTTCAGTTGAGAATAAAGAAGAATATTAGTGATTGACAGTGTTTCTTGAACGTTGTTTAACAAGAGTCTGATTTCAGATTCAATAGGTGGCCAATCTTTTTATCTCTTGCCATACATTTGGCTAATTGCTGAATTGTCTACAGCAGAGGTTCCTCACCCTGGTCCCGGAGTTCTCCCCAAAACTGCGTCTATTAGATGTCTCCCTAATCAAATAGAACTGATTCAACTCAACAGCTCATTAGAAGAAAATCCAAGACAATAAATGGGTTTGTAAGATATGGATGATGTCTAAAATGTGCATTGTGTGGGGGTTCTCTGGGGCCATGGGTTGGAAACCACTGGTCTATAACCTTAATTTATGAAGATTTTTTTAATCATTGGTTTGTTTTTGAGGTTGTAGTTTGTTGGTTTTAGGATCATTGAAATGCATGACAAGAACATTTTTCAACAAGCCTCTTCATAAAGATGTGTGAGGTGATTGGGTGTTGCCTGTCTACTGCTGAGGGACAGGTCGAGCTTTAGGATTTAGCTAGCCAGTTTAAAAAAACATGGACATAGTTTTTGCATTCCTTCACCATGTGCTGTCAGTAAGGTAATTTTCAAACCCTAATTGCCTAGTAATTCTTTTGTTCCACTTGGCTGTTACTTGTGACTGTAAGAGAGTAGAGGATTCATGTTTCCCCTCAGGTGCATGTTTGAAGGGGCACGAAGACAGCTATTAGAAGAGTCAGAAATCCGTAGTGGAAAGAATTGCCCTTGGGTGGCTAATTTTTGGATATAAACTTGATATTTTAACTAATAATGATGTGTAGCTTTTCCATATTCTCGGTCAGAAGTTAAAAGAATCACACCAGGAGTGAACTTGGCAGTTTGTATACTCCAGAGTTAAAGGTTTATGATTCTGGCACGCATCTGTTTTCTTGCTAACTTTGGGTTACGTAGCATGCACTGTGGTTTCAGTTTGTAACTGACATACACTGGCTTTTCTTTAAAAATTCCCAAGGTTCCTTTTGATTATACTCTCTTGTTTCCAGTGAACAGTTGGTTTCTATTGTTATCCTAAAACTGAACACTTCCTTCCTAAATGTTTCTTGCTTGCAAAGGAGCATGATTATCAGGAAAAAATTATTCCTGTATGTACTAAATGTATGCTGTTAAAATGTAAACTGTAATGACTAACTTATTGCTTTATTGTCTACAGTACTCGTGCTTTACTGTCTACAGTACTGGGGTTTACAGCTCTTTTCTTTTCTTGTAATGTCAGCACGGGCCTCTTCACTGAATAGGAACTGTTTATGCTTATTTGTCTATTTCTATACTACTTCTTGAGAATAAAACAGAGTTATAACCTGTCTGCATGCCAGCCCTCATATTCATTCTAAGGTCTGTCCCTGTAACCAGAGGGGGCATGTTTACATCACTGCGCCACTTGCCAAAAGATGGATGGGCCTAAGACGGAACCTTGGTGAACCCCTCCGTCAATGAACGCCCCAGCCAGTTGTTCTCCATCTGTTGCAAGAAGGGGGATGTAGCATTTTAGGAGCACTCCCCTCCCCCTGACTTTTCATGTTGGCTAATTAGAGTGTTTTGTAGGAGGTAAACACGCAGACACATCCAGCCCTCCCTCCCACTTAACGTGCACCCCACACCCGTACCCTTGTCCTGGCCAACCAGCGGGAAGTGCAGCTCCCTGGGCCCTTTGATTAGCCTTGCCTAAAATGGCCACTCTTGTTAGCAATTGGATAAGATTGCTCAAGCCGTATAATTTAGATTTACTCTGCCCCCTCCCTCCTCTCTAACCATCTGATCTGTCTTCAGGTCTTCTGTTTGAATCCCCTATTAGAAAAACGCAGGCTATCCTCCTATTATAGTATCACTAGAGTATTTGTTGAAGAAGGGTGGTACACTAGGCAAATCCAACAGCAGTCTCACAAGTGGTGTTTTTTATATTCATTAAGCACTTTGAATATTTAAGAATAAGCAGGATGCACAAAAAAAATATTAATTTTTTTGTCTGTATTGTTTGTAGTGGCATTGAAATTATTAGGTTACCAGAAAATTGCACGAGTGAAACACAGTCCCTCCTTAGTTATGTTAAGATACAAATGGTATGTTAACACATTATTCCTGCTGTTGTAGAGGCATGCTGGTTGCAAATAAATAAACCTTTGGGTTTCTCTTCTGACGTGGCCTGCTGAAAAGACATATCAATGCCAGATGACTTTATTGAGAATGGGAAGCCCCTGGCAGCATGTTAAAGTTGCATTTTTGGTAACAATGTGAAGAAGTTCACAACAGCGCATGTCCTGTATACGATTTACTTTAATATTGCTACACATGCTTTTCAATTTACACTAGGGTCAGTCTAATGCAGTGTTTCTCAACCCTGTCCGGAAGGACCCCCAACACTGCACATTTTCTTTGTCTCCCTAATCAAACACACCTGATTCAACTCATCAGCTCATTATCACATGGGTTAATGAGCTGATGAGTTGAATCAGGTGTGTTTGAGAGACAAAGAAAATGTGCAGTGTTGGGGGTCCTTCCGGACAGGGTTGAGAAACACTGGTCTAATGAAATATAGGTCAGATGTTTTATTTTGCCCAGATGCAGCAGAAATTGAAAGGCGTTAATGTATAGCTTGAAATTAGATTTTTTCTGAGGTAAATTTTTCCTACTCCTGTGATTTCCACTTGCAAGGTGCAAAGTACTTGAGTATTTGTACTTCTTTATTATACTTAAATTAAATACAAATTTTTCAAAATATGATTTAATTACTATTGAAACTGAATACTTGTACTTTTACTCACAGATCAGAAGCAAAAATGATCCACCCCTTACCATTTTGTTTAGAACTTTAAAAAGTACAGATTTTCATGAGCTGCATTTCTGCGGTCCAATTCAGAATGTAAAAAGGTTAGCATTTTTATATTTGGTACAGTTGCTCAAGTAACTATGTACTTTGACTCTTGACATACCCATACTTAATGTAAATACTTTTTAACAACTCTTGCTGTTGTACAAACAAGGCATTTCTCGTTACTTTCCATATTTTATTAATTAGAGCCCTTGTTAAACATGCATGTCATTAAACTCTTTTTATCTCTATAATCTGATCATCTCATCTTCAATCACTTTCCTGAACTCCTCCAGATTCCAGGTACTTTGCTCAGCGTGGGGATCTGTCAATAAGCCAGACAGGGCAAGGTTGAGACGCCTCCCTCTGGACTGAGTTCCACACGCCATCACAGTACAGGCCCCAGCTTACCCTTACAAATGCCTCCTAAATAGGCCACCATGAGCGGCCAACCCTCCAGCCTTTGGTCGGTTTGACATGGCTTTGCTGCAAACCCACTCATTTTACTGTTGTGACCTGGGTTCATCGTCACGATATAGGCAGCGAGGCACCGCATCCGTCTTCACAGAGCTGTCAGTGAGCTTTTCTTAATCCCGGCCGCTGTTTGAGCGCGTTCCACCTTTCGTGTACCTGACAACAAGCTTGTTCCAATCTCTTAACCCTGGCAAGGGTTCAACCTTCCTTTTGCCACCGGATCTCCAGGAATGACTCTTTGGCGGCACCTGTGATTGACAGGAGAGGAGCTTATATGTAATTTTGCAAAGCGCTTCCTCTGTTTGCTGCTCAATATGTTCAGGCTTGTTGGCAGCCCCCACCATCCCCTGTACAAAAACATTTCGAAGTGCCTGTCTTTGAGTGCTGTCACATAGCGTATGAGAATCTGACCTCATTATATGAAGTAGGTGCAATGTTCTCTTTTCTCCTCTTCTTTGCTCTCCAATCCTGCAAGTAAATTACTCAACTGCTATCAATTTCAAATTCAGAGTTGTTGATTTATGTGTTGTTTTGTGGCAACATTGGGGTCGAACTCATCGGCAACCTCTGAGGTACTTACTTCCTTTACTCAAAGTAAGGGAGCTGGGGAATTTTGACTCTAAACCGTATGACTCATTTAAAGGGGTTCCACTTTGAACTTTAAAGAATTTTATGATGCGAGTAAAAATGTCCCCTCTGTAAACAGTTTGATTTGAGAAGCATGTCAGTTAAATGACTGTTTTATGTCTCTTCTTTCTCAAAGACGCTCATTCGCTCCGTATGAGTTTCAGGCACAGTTTGGTTGACCCCCTCTTTAAAGTTTTACAGCTAGTATCTATGATAACCAACGACTGAAGGTTGCGTTTGAACCTTCCCTATCCTTAAAATCTGAAAACCCTCAAATAACTTAAAATTCATATCGGGCAATTACGTGACACATTTTATGGCCTATATGTATATAAGAATATAACTTTTTACAAAAAACTTTTTTTTTTACAAATCAAAGTCATATGGTGTGACCAACATGCTGAAAAAAACCCAGGAATCATTGTCATGACCCCCGTAGACCCTCATGGCTGTACCAAGATACATACCTTTTTGTGACAAGGCAAGGTTAATTCAGGTTTTGACATGTCATGTGGTGCAACTGTCCAAAAATGAAATATTAATGAATTACTAATTCATGATACCGGTATTTGTAGAATAATGTAACTTTTTACTTTGAAGAATCTATTAAAACATTTATTTGAAAATAATAATTAACGTGTACAATCACACACCATATGCTCACAAGGAAAATATAAAAAATGTCTTGATGGTTACACCACATGACATCTAATTGAAACATTTGTTGAAAGCGGCCTAGAAGTTTTTCAAAAAGGAATGCAAAGAGTATATTTCTAAGAACTTTTAAACATTTATTTTAAAAGATTTGTTGTGTCATCGACACTGTAGACTCGTGACGTAAATTGTTTCTTTCCCAGTCTAAATTGTGACTCATTCTATGTATTCCCTAAGCTCTTCTTTGTCAAACCAGACCACCCCTGCTTTGTGTGCAGATATGTACGTTTGTTGTCCTGCGTTGGTTTTTAGTTGCTGTTGGGGGGTTGGGAGGGGTTGTGCACTTTTGAGATTTAGCAGGAATTCTTTGGGGATCACTTTGTTTCAAATTTCACTCCAGCTCCCCTCTAAAAAGCAGGAGGTAGGCAACGAGAGGATGCCTCCAATGCAAAAACAATGTGATACTTGAGTCTGCTCGCCTCTCCATGTTTGTGACTGTTTCTCTCTCTCTCTTCCCTCCATCTCTCTTTTTCAGAATAATGCAGATCAGGTAGCGTTTCAGGTAGGAGGGGGTTTGACTGCTCTGGAACAGATCCTACAGGTTGTCACTGCGGCCTCCAGTCCCACAGCGGTCCCTCGTATTCCTCTCAAGTGAGTACTGACACATAGTGTCACTTTTTTCTATTGGGATGTTTTTAAATGTTTATAATGATGTGGCATCTTAAAAATCATAGTGTTTAACAGTGAGACAATGCAATGGCCTAAAATATCCATCCAGGTTTTTTCTTCTGGCACTAATATAACGCATCTAACTGAAGTTGCGAGTATCTTCTTCCCTGTTGTGACATATCCGAGTGAAATGGCTTCTCGAACAAGAACATTTTTAATGTGGGACTTGATTTTGTCCAGTAGAAATTGATTGGATGGTTGTGGTTTGCTATTGGTGGATCTCATGTGAGTGACAGGTTGCCCCGCCCTCATGCTATTAAACACGTCATCATCAACCTCTTGAGATGTTGCTGCAAGAGGGAGGGGATGTTGTTTTGATTAAAGATTATAAGGACACATGATTGAAAAAAATAACAACGCTGATGTGCACGGATAAATAATTTATAATAAATACTGAAATATTCCATTAAACAAATTTTGATAGTGACTTTAAATTCTTAATTTGCTGGCTTTTTTCAGCAATTATTGATATTTGAATTATTGATTGATTATAGAATTTTTGGCCTTTTTACCACTTTCATTGATGGTAATAGTCAGAAAATCGCAGGAAATGATAATGACTGGCAGAATTGGATCAGGAAACTGTTAGGCCTCAACTCTGACTTGTTAAATCATTTTTCTTGAATGAACATACTGTACTCTCAAACATAAAACACTTTTCTTTTCTTTTTTCTTGCTTACAAATATTTTGTCATTTTCTGATCATGATTTGTGGCCTCATTCCAATCCCACAAAGTGACTCCGGCTCTGCTTCTTTCCAGAGCTCTGCATCACAATACATTCATAATGAATAAGAATGTTCCTTGTTTAGAAAATAAAAAGTGTCGCTTCTGAATCATCCATTTCGCAGTCTTCCCTCAGCCCCTCGCTGGTATACAGAAAGCACATTTGTCCTATCCGTCACTTGGAAATGGAAATGGGAATTGGGTTTGAATAGTGGGTCTGGAACTAGTGGCTTTGGCCAGTAGATAACCTCAGAGAGCGGCTGTTTTCACTAGAGAGAGCTCCTAATGGACTTCAATAGCCTCTTTGCCTTCCTCATTAGCATTTGCTGTTTTCCAAATCTTCCTTAATGGAGAAACGCTACTTATATTTATAATGCTTTTACAGGCCATCTAGTGTTTATTGATTTTTCTCTCTCATACTCTCACTCTCGTTCTCTGCGTCTCCTTGTCGTTCAGTCATTAATTCCAGAAAATTTCAAGTGGGCTATAATATTATAATGAATTTTTATGAACTTCAGTTTTTGAAGAGGTTGAAACTGCATTGTATTTGATTATAGGGTTAGTTCACCAAAAATCAAATCCAGTCATTATTTACAGTACATGCTGCTAATGTCATTTCAAACCCAAATTTATTTCTTCCAAAGAACACAAAATTAGACATTTTTAATAACAAACTGGTCGCTCTGTCTGTTCCATGCATTTACAGTGAATGAGGATTGGAGAGTTCATGCTCACAAAATGACAAAAACATCATAAAACGATTTAATATTACTATTGCACTATATTGTAAATAATTGCACTATATATAATAATAAGTAATCTAACGTTGTACAATATAGCTTTTCATGAGGAACAGATGAAAATTTTGATCTTTTCAATGAATCGGCTGATCTGGTTCACAAAACTTGAACGATTTGTTCTGATCCTGTTCTTGGGTTCAACTTATAATAAATATAAGTTGTGATTATAAATTGTGATTGTTTCGGGCTGTTCCTCACATAATGTGTGTATAATACATATATGTGTACAATAATCATATTTCAAAAAACTATATTAGCCTATATGGTCTAGCCTACTTTTGTTGTTGTTTTGCATCCTTTTGGAGGTTTAAAAGCTCCTTTCTACATTCACTGTAATTGCTTGGAAAAGCCTTAGCAGGATGTTTTTTAAGATTGTGGTCCTTTTGTGATCTGTGGAAGAAAGAAACGCATGGAACAACATGAGGGTGAGTAAATGATGACAGAATTTAAATATTTTGTGAACTGCTACTTTAACCTGTGTGAGTGTGTGTGTGTTTGTGGCATGTTGGGTCAGGCTGTGCAAACACATCTACCGCTATCCTCCTCTCTTGTTTTGAAAGATCCACTTGACACACTCAGGAGGAGGTAAAGATCTTTGTGGCATTTCTGTCATTCTCTCGTGTCCTGTCCAATCAAACGCTGAAGTGGTCCCTCTCTGAGGATAAAAGAGTAGCCTCACTTTCACGACTGAGGTTCTGCCCCGTCTTGACTTGTCTCTCTGCGAAGCATGAAGCCAAATACAAAGGTTATCAGTAAATAAGTGTTTTATTCTCTAACAATCCCATTCTCTGCCAGTGCAAGCTTATACGTACTTGCTATTCTGAAAACTTTTATTAACAAAACAATTTTCTAATTAATTTGTATACCAATAGGTCTGGGCAGTATAGATATCATTTTAATTATGGCTCGAGATGTTCCAGCTTCATGTGTTTGATTGATATAATTTTAAGTTTGTATAAATATATACACACACACACACACACACACACACACTATATATGTCTGCATATGTAAAACCTTGAAATTATATCAATCAAACACACACACACGCTCATATATATATATATATATATATATATATTCAAACATTAAATGAATCCGTGCATGTTTCACTGTAGTTTCTCACTAATTGAACACAAATGTTTAATATATTCTTTATTATTCACCAATATAAAAATACACAGCAATGTTTATTATTATTATTTCTATTCTATTCAACATATAAATGTTTAAATTTAACATAAAAAATTGATTTTTACTTTTTGAATTCTTATTAATGTTGAAAACAGTTTCTGCTTAGGATTGATTGATGAAAAGAAAGTTCAAAAGAGCAGCATAAATTTTAATTTCATTTAAATAGAATAAATTGTAACAATGTAAAAGACGTTTCAGTTTAATGCATTCTAGCTGAAAAAAAAAAAAATATATATAAATAAATGACAAAATTTGATATATGACCCTGTCCTACATACCAAATATTGTCAGATCAGTGGCACAGTAGTTAGCACAAGTTTGAGTAGGTATATTACATCGTTTTTTGTTTTTTTTGTGGTGTCCTAAATTCTGTTTCTCCTCCCTTAATCAGCCCATCTCGACCCTTATCACGGTCTCTGTGCCCTAAGGCCATACGGTGCTGAACCGGTGATAACCTTTAAGAGGTCAGATTATTCCTGCATGTTTCCACCAGCTTCTCAAACACATGAGTGGAGCTCCAGGTGCCTGTAAACCCAAACTAGCCCCAGTGTTGATATCGCTGCCTGGCTGGTCCATCTGGGATACAGGAGATAGTGTCCAAAAAATCATCTACGTCATTGTTAGCGAGTTCTGGGAAATATCATGTACGAACAACCACAAAAATGCTCTTAAATACCAGACTTGCAATTTTGCATATAATTGATTAAATTTGCACTAAAATTGCAAGCTTAGACAATTCGCTGGAAGACAATCTGTCTCCGTGAGTTCTTGTCAGCAGTGACTTTTGCTATGGCACCAGGTGTCTGCGAAGGGCACGGCACGAGCAAACACGTGCTAATCGTTCCCCCTCATCTGCGCGCTTTAATGGTTGGCTCAGACGCTAACCCTTACAGCAGCACTAGTTTATCTATTTACTGTAATGCTGCGTATCGATCGCCTCCTTTCAGATAAGCTGAGTGATTTACAAAAAAGAACAACTACGGAGATGCCGCTGTAATATTACCCCCATGGGAGAAGGATTCCATCTTGTTAGCATTACATTAATGGGCTAATTCCACAGCGAGGCTCCGTTAATGTCCCTGTGCAACCCTGCGGCTTGGAGCTGAGTGTTTTGGAGGGAATCAACGGCTAAGAAGGAAATGGGGTCGGATGTCTGGAGCAGGAAGGCCATTTTGTTTGCATGAGTAAACCAAGGATAGTGAGCCGCCCCAGGAAACTCATGCAACAACCTGAACATTAAGCCACTCACTAGCTTTGTAATATTATGAGATTTTGATGTCAAAAGGTGTATGGTCAGGTCGGTCAGTGGTTGCGTATCTGATTTATTCATGTTGAATTTGTCAGATGCTTGTTTATAAAGTTTGACTTGTTCGTTGTTTTTTATTAGAATTAGAAGTTAATTCAATTATTTTTATGAAGTGAAAATTAAAGTGAAATTATTCAAATTAATTCAAATAGTTTAGATTAAAGTTGTGTGTGTGTGTGTGTGTGTGTGTGTGTGTGTGTGTGTGTGTGTGTGTGTGTGTGTGTGTGTGTGTGTGTGTGTGTGTGTGTGTGTGTGTGTGTGTGTGTGTGTGTGTGTGTGTGTGTGTGTGTGTGTGTGTGTGTGTGTGTGTGTGTGTGTGTGTGTGTGTGTGTGTGTGTGTGTGTGTGTGTGTGTGTGTGTGTGTGTGTGTGTGTGTGTGTGTGTGTGTGTGTGTGTGTGTGTGTGTGTGTGTGTGTGTGTGAGAGAGAAACACATTCTCTTTAGCAGTAAGAGAAAACATTTATAGTCAAAAATACAAGTGGACTTGAAATTGGTCACATTTTTGAGGACTTGTGGCTTGGCCAAGTAAATAAAATACTTTTGAGACTTGACTTAATCTGATGCCTTGGCACAATTAATTTAAGCACAGGTAAGCTTTAGATTTAACAGATTGTTTGATGTGTGCAGCATCATGTGTTTAAAGATCAAATTAGTCTATGATGTCAATGCAAACTATGCATTTAGTGACATTTCAACCTTTAAATCAGTAGGAGATTATACGCCTAGCATTGCTTCCAGAATGTTAAGGGAGACCAATCTCAAAACGACTATTCTCAGTTGCTATTAGAACTAGATGGATACTCATGTTAGTGTATTGGATCTGGTTGCCGCAATGTCTAGATTACAGGCAAAAATCAATTGCATTCAGAATTAAGACTCAAAACTCAACTCTTCCAAAACTATATTTGTCTGGGACACAGTTGTCAGGGTCATTATTACTAAGAGTTTTGATTTACTCTCAATATTTATGGAGCGTGTGAATGAATCCAAGAAAAGACAAGTCCCTTGTCTCCCAGTAGGGGCCACTGCTGAGGAGGAGAGGGAGAAGTCAGTGCTGTACGGTGGTCACTGGACCAGACTGCTGTTAGCGCACAGAATGGAGCTTAATCCAGTCACACTCATCCCTAGAGCCTCACACACACTCACAAGTCCACAGGTCACTTCTAAATGAGTTTCACAAATGACTTTTAGTAAAACTACTCCTTCTGAACAGCAACAGGAAATCACAGAGGTCTTGTGAAATTTCGTAGCGCTTGCGACTGCTAAACTGATTGCCCGACTCCGTTCGACTCAGGCTGTCTCACTTTTCTAAGTGGAAGTGAACGCATTGACGCGCCACTGCCTGTCACCTCAACCTCCGTGTCACATGATGACTAAATGTGCCGAGTGAAAGCTTCTCACAAGCTCCCTCCAAGTGGTTTCATTTCAGGATGCCATTATGTGGCATGTCTATCTGCGCGCATGTGTGTGCATGCCGTGTGGTGCGTGACAGCTCGCCAAGACTTTTGCCCCAGCTTATGGCCAGCCTTTTGTGGAACGCCTGGCGGAATGGATGTCTTGGAATCATTCAGGATATCAGGAAAGATCAACGGCAGAATCAAATTAAATGTCATTTGGATTGCAGTGAAAGGAAGGATTGTTTGACAGGCGCTTGGAAAACAGATTTGCTCGTCACCTTTTCTCATCGGCTCCAGATCCCTTTTTTTGTCCCTCAAAGTTTTTTTTTTTTTTTTAAACCACTTCCTGTTGAAAAGCAGGTTGAGAAATTAGACTGGCAGTCAAAGTCTTACCTTATACTAGGGGTGTCCAATCCTGCTCCTGGAGGGCCACCTTCCAGCAGAGTTTAGCTATAGTCCTAGTTAAACACACCTGAACAATCTCATCAAGGTGTTTAGGATCACTAGAAACTTCCAGGCAGATGTGTTGGAGCTAAACTCAGGAAAGTGGCCCTCCAGAAGCAGGATTGGACACCCCTGCCTTACGCTTTGTAAGACTGTCCTTCGGATGAGACGTTAAACCGAGGTCCTGACTCTCTGTGGTCTTTAAAAATCCCAGGATGTCCTTCGGAAAAGAGTAGGGGTGTAACCAAATTTCCCCATTGGCCTCTTCCCATCATGGCCTTCTATTCATCCCGATATTAACCGATTGGCTTTATCACTCTATCTCCTCTCCACCAGTAAGCTGGTGTGGGGTGGGCGTACTGGCGCACTATGGCTACCGTCGCATCATCCAAGTGGATCCTAGACATTGGTGGTGGTTGAGGAGATTCCCCCTTCCATATGTAAAGCGCTTTGAGTTTACCTAGAAAAGCGCTATATAACTGTAACAATTTTTTTTTTGTGTGGCACAAGAATATAGATAACTTGAATGCACTGTCAGTCGCTTTGAATAAAAGCGTGAAATGCAAATATAGGGATTATACTGACAGATTTGGAAATGTGATCTACAGGGCATTTTCCTGGTTGATGAGCAATATACATGGATGACACTCAGATACCTACATATTTACTCTTGGTCTCTGAACATTTTTTACTCTCACTAAGAGAGCACCTTGGGAACACCTGCATAGACGGACATTCTCTAACCATATCAAAGGATGGTTAAAGTAAGAGAATAATCGCAATATTAACCTAGATGCATCTGGCTACACCCTTATTAGAGCAGATCAGGACAATAGAGCAGAGGGAAATTCAATTGGCTGTGGACTCGATCTATATTTGGATAACAACTGGACAACGTAATATAAAATACTGGACAAGAGTTGCACCCGCGATTCTGAGATCATCTCGGTTGCAATAAGTCCCTTCAGTTTACCCCAAGAGTTTGGGCAGATTATGGTGATTCTTGTCTCGGGACCAAAAAATACTGATAAAATTACAAAATGTTTCACTGATGCTTTGGAGAGGTTTGTGGACCAGCCAGTGTTTCTTTTCGGGGACTTTAATACTTGTGTTAAGTCTGCACGTCTTCCAGCTCTCCAGTAATGTATCACATGCCCAATGCACTCTACGCGTATCTTGGGCAAATGCTTTGGGGATTTGGATGCCTATAAAGCAGTGTCGAGACTTGTACTTTGAAAATCAGATCATAATGTTATTCATCTATTGCCGAAATACAGACAGAAAATTTTAAGGGAGAAACCTGCTTTACGGAAGATGCAGTAGTGGTCAGAAGAAAGCATGGAAGAACTTAATTTTAGCTTTGAGACTATAGACTGGCAGGTGTCCTTTAATTCAAGTAAAGATGTTCATGAACTCACAGATATTATAACATTGTATGTACAATATTGTGAAGATACAATAATATCTGTAAAGACTGTAAGTACTTTCTATAAAAATAAGCCATGGTTAACCAAAGAGTTGAAGAAAAGTCTTAAGGGAGATATTGTAAGAGTTAAGAAAAAATAAGGAATTTATTACTAAAGTAAGGATTAATTTATTAATTTTAAGAATAGAGTCGAACAGCAAAAACAGTTGCAAATTGAAAGCTCTGACAGATTTGTTAATGAATGCAAATGTTTTTATAGTAGATTTGATTTTATGGATGCTAAAACAAAGAGTGAAGAGGTTCTTAAGCAAATTTAAATAGGTCCAGCACATTTGTTGCTAGAGAAGGAGGTGGCTGCATGCTTAGCTCATAATAATGTCAATAAAGCCCCAGCCGGCCCTGGTGACTTAAAGGGGAGGGTTTTAAAAATGTGTGGAAATCAACTCAAAAGTCCCCCTACACAGCTATTTCTGTAATATCTACAATATTACCTATCCATAAGACATTGGGGGAAATACTACCTGATAATTATAGACCAGTTGCAGACTTCTGTCCTGGCAAAATGTATGGAAAAAATTGTAAGTAAACATGTTATGTTATGTTATCCGCGAGTAAGATTTTATATCCATTGCAGTTTGCATGTAGACCTCACAGGGGGACAGAAAATGCCACACTTACTTTGATTGATTTTATAGTAAAGCATATCCAGGACTCTAAATCTTATGCACAGGCACTTTTTGTTGATTTTACCTCAGCTTTTAACAGTGCATGTTCATTTGCTTTTATCACATCTTTGTAATGTGAATATAAATTCTACATTGATATATGGATCAAAGGTTTCCTCTCAGATCGACTAGAGTTTTTATGAATGGCATATGACTGGTCTTAAATACAGGGGCACCATAGGGTTGTGTATTGTCACCACTCTTATTCTCAATATATACCAATGAGCTATAAATTAAGTGTAATACACTTGATCTGTTTAAGTATGTGGATGATGTGGTTCTGGTGCAACTTTATGCAAAAGGTCAATGAGTGATCAAACCTATTTAAAAAATGTGGTTCTTGAAAACTGGTGCAAATTGAATGTAAGGAAAACCAAATAGATGATTTTCATTATTAATTCTGGTGAACATCGCGCAATGTGTTGGGGGAAACTAATGTTAAATGATGAGGCTGTTGAGATTGTGGAAAATGTAAAATATTTGGGAACATATTTGGATACAAGGGTTAGTTTTGGTGAGAATGTAGACACTATTTTAAAGAAAGCAGTCAAAGTAGAATTTTGATGTTAGTCATTCTGTTTTGGAAATGGTATATACAACTCATGTTGAGAGTATCTTAATGTTTTATATTACAGCTTGGTGTGGTAACTTGGGAGTGAGGAAAAATTAGTTGGAAAGAATAGTGAGAATGGCAGGGAAAAAAGGGGGCCATCAAACACAGCTTGATAAACTAAATTTGCTGGCTATACACAAAAGAGCATCAAGTGTTGTGATGCTCCACTCCACACACCCACTTAACTCAGTTTGTAATGCTTCCATCTGAAAGAAGGTATAATGTCCCAAAATTTCTTAAAAACAGTGTATAAACATTATTTTATACCAGTGGCAGTTAGAATATTAAATGAAGGGTAAGCAACTCTTTGTGAGAATAACTTTTACTTTGTGTATCGTGCTTGTGTATAACTTGTGTTGTGTATTGTGTGTGTGTGATTGTGTTTTTATGAGAAGCCAAAGGAGAATATCCACATTGGTGGACAATAAAATAAAGTTCTAACTAACTATGACATCATTTGTGTTACTGGCCATATCCAGGTTTGTTCGTGCATTCCTCCAGAAAATTAAAAGATCATTCATTTTGCTCTCAGAGGACAAGATTGTGCCAACTTTTATTACAAAGAAACTACAACTTTAGGCCAGACAGACAGTCAAGGGGTGATCTCCCCCTCATCTCGAGTTCTTCTTAGCCATCTGCTTCCCTGTCTCTGAGCTAGCCTATGGATTTCAGAATGGGTTAAATGGCCTTAATTCAGTTCCAGAGGTCAGTCCAATGACCCCCATCCAGTCCAGAGGCCACCCAAGCTGATGAGCAACCCTCAGGGGGTGAGGCGAATGGGGACAGAGAAAGGCAAGGTGTAGAGGACGGAGCCCTGTGGCATACCTTAAGCAAGTCTGCACCGCTTGTGTTCATTGACTAATCAGAGGGCTGGATTTTCATGGTTAGCTGAGGTTAAGCCAGTTTGAGTAGGTGAGGAGATCACGGTGCTTATTATCTGCAGCTCTCTAGCAGTTATCTCTTGCCATCTAGCATGCTCTTTCTCTCTGTGGGCCCCTCTTTTCCTCTCCTATGCAATACAGAGCTATAGAGACCATCTCCACCGGCTAGCTCGGCAACTTAATCCTATGTCTACAAGATAAAGCTTCATTATGGGCAGATTAACAATATGCCTGTTGTTTATAGACCTGGCTGCGGTCTGGTGGACTGTGGCAGAGCTCACATCGAGCAGCCTGCCAATGTCAAAACGCAGCTCCTGACAGGGAATCTCGGATCCGCTCAGGTAGAGGAATGCCGCATGCTCACGGTGACGACCTGGCACATTTGGGTCAGTGTTACATACTCCTCGAGTAACCTGAGACGGAGTACAATGGCACTTCACCAAATTGCTCCTCAAAATCTTTGACGCTACCTGTCATCGTCAAGGGGAGAGACAGGCAGAGCCCGTGCACGGTGGGCCGGTGTTGGATGTCATGCTAATCATCGTCAATTAGAGGAGAGCGAGCTGGAAAAGCACCCCGGTTTATGGCTGGCAGTGGGCTGGGGTGTAAGGATATCATTTCAAGCAGGACAGTGACAGCTTCTGAGTATTTAACGGGTTTCAAGATGATGGATGGCCTGAAAAAAAACGTCCCATTACTCAAACAGTAGCAGCACAGAGTGTTGAACACAGCCAATTTAGGAGGTAGATAAAGTGAGGTGTCTACATGTAAGCTGACAAAGCTCATATTAAAAAAAACTAAAGAAAATGAATGAGCTCTGACCACAACACCACAAACTACTGCTTGATTTCACGCTCAGTTGATCGTCAAAAGCTGCAGAATACTTTAGTTATGTCTATACTTGTGTAGCATGAAAGGATGACTCAGATATTTAATTGGTCGGAAACCCACCATAGGCAACATATCAAACAAATAGATATGATTAGGTGTGACAAGTTCTGGTTCAATTAACCATCAAAAGCCACAGAGTATCACTGTAACATCTGCACTATTCTAGTATGAAGAATATCTAGCACTGAATGATATCAAAAGCATCTGAAAAAGAACGGGCACTAGAGAGAGGTGCTTGTTTAAAATCTCAGTTAATAACAGTATAAAATAGTTATAATGTCTAACATGGTTTAGACGTTGTATTTTGTTGCATTTAATGAAAAAATGGAGATATCAAACCAGTAGCTAGCGCTCATTTATTGTCAGATATTAACCAAAATTGTGTTTTTCATCATACTACACAAGTTCATTTATTTTGTGCATTCTTTGACCAATTAGAAAATAACTGCGAGAAATAGCAAACAGTAGCTGTCGTTTATGCTAATTGTCGTTCTATAGGTTAATCACTTTAATAGTTAGAAACAGTTTTCATACTAGATAGATTTAAATGTGTTTGTCTGATTATCTGACAAATTGCTACAAGCAGTTAAGTGTGATATTTCATTATTACTGATGATTTCCCAAGTGAAATATCTAACATTAGCTGTGGTTAGTGTTCATTCTTTGTGAAAAACTCCATGTGACTTTAACGCCATGTGAATGTGCATTTGAATGTGCGCCATGTGAATGTGCATTTTGCAATGAACTAAAACTAGCTACAGCAACTTATTTGATATCTTTCCTGATAGCTTAGTAACGTCTAAACCTGTATAGCATTTTCCTGTCGTTCTGCTGTTTCTTTTTCTTTCTTTTCTTACCCCAAATGCTCTTATTTGTTTCATACTGGAGCTTCGGTGCAAGCACTGGGGGTTGGTGTTGAGATTTGGCTAGTCGACAGCTGTTTTACACTTTAATAAGATTAGTGCAAAGAAATTAGTTGTGTTCTCTATAATCTGCCGTTTAACCATGCGAGCCACCTGGGGCTGCCCCACCCCCACTGCTCACATTCCTCCCCACGCGTTATTGGACAGGCATCATATAGCCTCGTTCGTACCTTCAAAACCCTGTGAACGTGCACCTAAGATCAGGTTAACGGTGAATCTTTCATGAGCTCATGTGAGCTTGTAGCTCAACTCAAAAGTAGACTTTAGTTAAAGAATCGGTTTACGTATGAACTATGTAGCTTAGCTAATTTAAATATAGTACAAATGTCATTTCTAATCAAATTTGTTTTATACTCTCACTTTGTTTTGTGATTTGGAACATTTTTCTACACTAATAAAATCATATATAGATAAACTCATTGTTTTTCACACTTGCTAGCCCAATTTCAGTCGCCTGTTAATATATAGCACTTCAATAATGTGATAATCTTTAGCTTAAGCCCTCAATCCGCTGTTTATATTTGAGAAACCAAAATGAACCTTGACACTGAGGCCTGTCATTCAATCCTCGCTTGGACATTTGACACTTATCCTTTAAAAACTTGCCTAGAAACAATATAGATACCTCAAATTCCATGACAAACACAGATGAGACATGATTTCCTAAACCGTGAAGAACGCATCTGCGTATAGACCGATATTTTTAGTTTTCCTTTAGCCAAAACCTGCCCGCCCAATCAGTCCCGTTGAGAATATTTGAACATTTGATGGAAAAGAAAAAAAATGCTTGTCGAAATTACACAATTGAGGCTCTGGTGGAAAATCAGTGTGGCTGAGGCAGTGCTGGTCCGCTGCCCAGAGTGCACAGGTTGGAGGAGATCTCACGTTTCCCTTCCCTGACTGAACAGAGCCTGGTGTATCACTCCACTCACCCATGACCATCCGTCCTTCCTTTCCTCCTCCTTTCGCCCTAAGCTCCGGTATCCTTCTATCAATACAAAAGAAACACTTCACCATTTACGCTTTGGTGAATCAATGTTCCGTTGGCTGTTGCGTATTAATCGAACAAGACCTCTTTCGACACCCTTGTCAACTGCGTTTATCGTCCGCTCGGACGAGGTGAAAACTTGTCGATTAATAACGGCGTACATAAAAACGGCTACACCCGCTTTTTTATAATGGGTCACGATCGAGCGGCTTTGAAAGTGCAAAGCTACGAGGCGTGCGGGGAATACTTGGATCCTTTCCCAGCAGACCAGGCACAATGTTTTCCCTGCGGTCTCATACTGCATGTCTGACTCTTTTACACCGCTATGTCAATATTCGCACCGCTATCTCCCTGATCAGCCCGCCAGTGGGTAAAATATACACTGGTGTTTTTGTCAGCCGGGTGGAAGTTATTGACAGGCCGAGGCCTTCGAGGCTCGCGCTATTTTTATAACGAGTGCCAATACGGTTTGGCTGAAAATGCTGAACAGATGGTGAAGGTTGCGGTGGATATCAAAATGTTTACGGTTGGAAATAAACATGGCCTGGTTTAAAAAAGAAAAGTCAGATTCCATTTGTCCGTACGGCAGATAGGGCCCCGCCACTCTGCTTTGGGATAAAATATACAGTTGTCAGAAAATATTAACTAATGAAGGGGTGGTTGGGAAGAGGGATGGATGGGGGGTCTGGAGTGGGAGCGGAGTGACTGGTCAGTTATCAGCTACATTAATCTCCTCTCGGGCTGGTGTGGAACAGACAAAATACAGAGGCCTGACTGACTGACAGTGGCTTGCTGGCCCGAAGGCGCTGACGGCTAGACTCTTATCTGAGCCAAGAGAAAACGAGTTGGGGAAAGAGATGGTGGAAACGTGAAAGCAAGGAAGGGGCCAGGCAGATGTTCGGTATCCAGTTCTTCTCCATTCCATCTAATTGAGCCGGTTGTAAGATCCCTTAAAAGTAAAGAACCTTGGTAAAGTGAGAATGCCATAGTGTGTGTGTGTGTGTGTATATGTTTGTGTTTTATGTATGTAGTATGTATTATTTACAAATAGGGTTGCAAAGCTTCCAAAGTTCCAGAAAATTTGGAAACTTTCCAGGATTTTTTTGAAACTTTTGGAAAGTTTCTGGAAATATACTGAAAATGTTCAGCCCCTTTGCCAGCCCTCTTTAAAAATAACTTGTTGGATTTTCAGCATCCAATCTAATGTTGTGTTTTGTTTTGGATTTGTTTGTTTTTGGTTTCGGTTTGCATAAAAGTACTAGTATTTTATTTACTGTGGTAGTACTATGGAATTACAATCATGGTTGTCTGAAATTTTTGGGACCAGGTACCATGGTAATACCACATTTTCTGAGTTAACAAAAATCGCCACACTTCCACTGCTCCCAAAGGATTAATTTATTGAACAACGTTTCGAACCAAAGTTCTTCGTCAGGCATAAAAACAAGTACATAGCAAGCTACAATTTAAATCAATATGATCCGTCATACCTGACCAGATTATACGACTCATTAACCCAATCATCCAATAAACGGAGAGAAAAAATACTAAATAGCCACCATGAAAAATAAATAAACGGAAAAATACAAAATAAAATAGTAACCAACATAACAGAAATAATTGACACAAAAAAGTAGAGAATCAACAACAACAAAAAAATTCTAATGAAATCTATTAAAAAAATATGCCTTGCCTAAGTACGAACTACAAATCGAACTACAAAAAAAAAAAAAAGTATGTGTATATATATATATATATATATATATTTGTCTCTAATATACCTTGTCCCAAAAATACCACAGTACGTCCTGTACTTTTTTTTTTGTAAGTGATTTAGCTCTCATCGGGGCACATCTCATGTTTTCTCTTCAACATTACGTAAGGAGCTGTTCCTGAGAGAAAATCCCTTGAGCGTTATATTCCAAGTGTTGTCATGCTTCTTGGATTGCGTGTGATGTTCACACTCTGAGCTTTAAGTGTCAGTTTCCTCAGATAACCTTACTGTATTACGGCAAAGAACCCAACTCATCTGATTGGCAATCTTTTACACTGCCAGTCGGAGTAGCCCTGAAATGTTTATATGGGGCCTGCTTTGTATCCTGATCATTTAGATGGAAAACTCAAAACAGGAGAAGCCGTCGGCTTTTGAAAACTAATCCCCCCTCTCTTTCTCTTTAGGTCCCTCTGCGCTGCCGTGAACACGTATTACCTGTCCTGTGCGCACTGCCACAACAACTGTTCCTATGTTCTCTACAGCAACAAAATTACTTTTCTCATGGACCTGCTCCTCCATCAGTTAACAGTGAGTATTAACAGCTGAAGTTAACGTGAGTTTGCCTAATCCTGCTGTTTTGTGGTCTTTAATAAATCCAAGTTTTTGTCACTGCGTTATTATTGTTCAGCCAAAAAAAGAAATTCAATCATTATTTTCTCACCCTCGTATTGTTCCAAACCTTTATAACATACTTTCTCCTGTGGATCACAAAATTTGAATATCCTGGCAGTCAGTTTCCATATAATGCAAGTCAATGAGAACTGGAGCTGTCGAGCAACAAAATGACACAAAAAGCACCATAAAATTATCATAAATCTGGTTCTTACAAAAGCTCTATATTTAATGTTTTATGAAGTCGTACAATAGCTTTGTGTGACCAAAAGATTCATTCCGAATGAATCATTCGTTTGAGTCAAATTTTTAAAAGTTGATCCAGTTTGCAACACCCATCTAAATGATTCGTTCACAAATCTGACTGATCCGATAACTCGCCCAAGTTAAACTGATTATTAGTGAATGACAACTAAAATCTCACAAAGGTATCGGATGACTTCATAAGACTTATAAAAGAATATAGCGCTTGAGTCACTTGGACTACTAATATGATTGTACGGAACTTTGAAAGCTCCTGTCCAGCTATGGATTGAAAGCTCCAGTCCCCATTCATTATATCTGCATAGAAAGGAGCGACCAATACATTGTTTAAAATGTCTTCTTTTGTATTCCACAGGAGAAAGTAAGTGATATGGGTTTGGAACAACATGAATGGGAGGGGGAAAAAATGACAGAATTTTTAGGGTGAACTAATACTTTTAGGATGCGACTTCCACTTTAGCTTTTAAAGGTTGTAAAGTGCTGTTTTGTCATGTCTAAAGGGTCATTTCTGTCTTGTTCATCTTGCCAGAGCATATGTAGCTCATCTACCAGTTTAAAGCAAGCGCCAAAATGGATTTTAATACATACAACATTGCTCTTGTTTATATGACTCACTGAATCATCTTAAGTTCTGGGAAAGCTCCACTGCTGAATCACATTTCGCATTGCTTCTGTCCCTTATTTCTCGTCTCCCCCCCCCCCCAGCCTTCTCTCTCGCCCTTTGATTTTTGTCAAGGTTTTTTTAGAACCAAGCTCACGCTACGCTTCAAGCTCTTTAAGATGTCATTAAGACAAAGTATGGAAAGACACAGAAATGTCCTCACAAAAAGCTCCTCACTGTTGAACAAAAGCACAGGAACAGAAAGTTTTTCCACCGAATTCACCACAGGTGCCAATATTATATATATAAGACTTACCGGTAATGCAGACTCATTTTTATTAAATTCTTATTAAATTTTTCATGAATAGGATTACATTTAAATGCAATTTTTGTTGTTGTCTGTGCATGCAGGTTGTCACACGTAAATATGTGTGTACAATTAGTAAATGAGACCCAGTTACTGAGTCATATAGAGCTTGTGAATGTGTGTTTGTGCACGAAACATTGGTTTGGCAAATCATGAAGTCAGTCTAGAGACAAAATATTTGCTGGGGGCACAGGGATTATTTCAAACTCAACGCAACAGCAAGTCAGGCCACTGATTATTTGACATGGGATGGATATAAACAGACATAATAGTCACCCAAAGTAAGTGAAAAAGTCAGTAAAGAGCAATATTTAAGTTATTTTTGCAAGCTGACCTATGTAGCCGTTTACCTGTGTGTGTGCGTGTGTGTGTTTCAGTGTGGCCACTATTGGCGTCCACCCTTCCCTTCCCTGTAATTAGATTTGTGAAGAATGTAGCTGGTTTTGCCTGCTCTCTCAGCATAGTAACCTACTCCTCTGTAAAAACTGTCATTTTAACATGTGCATGTGTACCTGTGCTAAAATTTGTAGCCTTTTTTTTTTTTTTTTTACCAATGACATCTGACTGACTAGTCTAATACCAAGGTCTATATACTAAGGTATACTAATAATACTAAGGTCTATAACCTTAAATGTGACACATTAAAGTGTTCTTTATAGCAAAAGCCAAAATGGTCATGTTTGGTCATGGGAAATTATAAAATAAGTTACAGAATTATGTTAATTTATTTTAAATATAAATTAATTTTATATACAGGCATATATATTTTTTAATTATTCATATGTATTTGAATCAACAGAATTGTATGCAGGCTATCCTGTACATATTCTTAGGCAAGAACTCAAACACAAAGGAGCATTGTACAGTATGAGTGCAGTCCAGTTGGCTAAATTTGCATCATTGTGGCGCAACAAAGATTCAAGTAGGTAGCTATAAACATGATGACAGTTTAATTAGCTTTAACTACCTTTAACTAAGATATTTTACGTCAATGCCAAACCTTGCGTTAATGCCAAACCTCACTCTTAAACATAAACTTTAACTTTAAAATTATTTCCTTATCCTTGCCCCCAAGGAGCATTCTCGTAGCATGACCAGTCTTTCTCAACACTGGCAGTGCTTCCTGCAAATGGGAATACCTTGCAGAGTTCTCGTTTGCCCGCCATTGGCACACCACCAGGGACAATGTCGGTTCGAGTTGTAACTACCAATTTATAACCCAGGGCTGATGAATAATAGAGCAGCGCCCTTGTAGTTATTTATGCACTAGAGGATCAGGATTCCAACCAAAGATTAATGGCTTACGCGTGGAAACAAAAGAGGACATGATCCTTTTTATTTGCACCCTCTGCTTTAATTGGACATGTTTTAAAATGCAAGCTGAGGTTTAAATGACCCTGTCTATTGTGCAACAGTGCTGGGCCGGATATTGAGACCAGCACGGGCCATTGTTTAGTGATCTCAGATGTCCCTCAGAGACAACCATCAGTCAGTTGAGCAAGTGTTTGCAAATTTAAAAAGGTTCCAAATCAGTTTTCAACCCATGTTTGCTTAGAGAACTGTACATCTTGTAAGGATGCAATTAATAGGATTGTGATTTTTGTCAAGTGCATCAAAATAAGGATTTGCAGCAGTACAAACAACAATAATGGTGTAAGTTACGGTAACAACACCGTATCAAATCTCCAAACAGAGTTTAAAGAAAATGCCTACAGTTGTTTGAACATGACTGTAGTTTTAGACCTTCCCGTCTTTGACACGCTTGTAGACATGTTGAGAGTCGTTGACGAAGATGTTTCATCTGTAGCTCTTGATGAAACCTGAAAGCTCCAACGTGTCTAGACACCATTGTCTTGCTTCTTGGTAGTCTCAGGGTAGTGACTACAGTTCAGCTGACAATGTCTTTGTTTTTTCTTTTTCCACCAATGATGAATAACACATCTATAACTGTTTCTGTAGCTCTTCGTGCCTGATGAGGACACGTCGATCTTTGGCCGCAGTGTCAATAAGCAGATCTTTGATGGTTTGACTACAGGACTTCTGCAGACAGTCGCCACAGTGCTGGGGCAGTTGCACCCAACTAATTTGAATGGAGATTCTCCACGTATATGCTCTCCAGATGTCAAGAGCAGACCTGTCGCCAGTGAGAACTTCAACACACGTACTCAAGATCTTATCAGGTTATTCATTTTTATGTTTTCTTTCCATGACTCTTCCTAATGAATCTAGCATCTTGAATACTAATCTTATGTCTTTTGTTGTAGTAACATATAACAATAGACATTTATCATGTTAATTTTTGGACATAACAATGAACTTGTATTTGTATTTTGTATAAATATTTGCATATCCACGGCAATATATAACCTCTTCAAATTTTGCAAAACATAGCCAAGCATACCCCTACCATTCTCAAAAAGAAAGAGCCTGGGTTAATTGAGAAGAAAAAGTTCATTTACAATGTAACAATTTTACAATGTTACGTTAAGTTGTAAAAGGCTGATTTCAAATCAGCCACACCAGTGCAAAGTGTACACGCAATAATCTAAATCTAATCTCAATGCTTTTTATTAGTCATGGTCTCAATCCATTGCATTCTTAAAACATCCTTTTTTCTTTACCTGTTCCCACACACCTCTCCTCCAGCTCATCAGGCAAATGGAGGAGGCAGGAAAACATTTTCTCTAAGATTATAAAACCATTTGTTTTCACCACAGCTGTAAAAATGCTTACAACTGTATAGAGTGACATGGCTTTTGTTAGCAACAATATTTTTTGCAATGTGAAACACGCAAGAGTTTCTCAAGTCTTGGAATGATATCCCTTGAGCAGGGAATGACCTCTTGGAAAGGATCCAGAGGTTATCCCGGTCAGACAATTTGGGAAATTTGTTTATAAGACTACTCCATTTCAATGACATCATAGTCTTGTACACATCAGACCTGGCTTTCTGCATTTTGGTTGGGTACAGTATGCTCTTGCATGCCCCATCTCTTTCCTAACTTATCCTATCTTAACCTATCTCTTTAGGCAACTCCTTCACAAACCTGTGCTCTAAACCAAAGTTTTTAGTCTCCACATTGGCCAAAATTCCCTTCTGGAAGTGCACGACTTTCAGTTGAACTCGGCGTGAGAGTAGGGCAGTGCGGAGGAGAGCGCTAGTGCTGGGCTTTCTCCTTCTCTCTGAGGAAAGGCAGACAGCCCAGCCTGCTAAGAATCCCAAGCTTCCCACAATCCCTCAGTGTTCCCTCCCATGATTTGTTTGACACGAGCAGTCTCAAGCCCAGTGCAGTGACCGTGGAGTGACCTTCCAGACATGGCCGGAACTGGCCAAGTAGTGGCTGGATTACCAAAAATAAATCCGCAGGGAAGAACAAAATAGACCCTTTTTTTAATTTAGCATTTTTCAACCTCTTTGGTTTTGAAACCGAAAAGAGGACTATAAAAAGAATAATGCATACAAATTAATAAATTAATCAAACATCAAATCGTGTTCTAATGTTTAGCGAGTCCGACTGGTAACCCAAAGTTTGTTTGATTCCAGTACCAGCATGAAATGACTGAAGTGCCTTAACCCCTAATCGCTCCCCGGGCACCCAGCATAATGGCTGCCCACTGCTCCGGGTGTGTGTCACGGTTTGCAGTGTGTCTGTCTGTTCATTACTAGTAGTTCAGCACTACTCCTAATGTGTGCGCACTGACTCGGATGGGTTAAAGGACAAATTCCGAGTATGGGTTACCATACTTGGCCTTCACATGTCACTTTCACTTCACTTTAAAAAGAATAATAAACTCCCTGAATGAGTCGCTCGATCAGTACAGATCCGCTAGACCTTTGGCTGGAACATCTGATCATGACTGATCACTTTGGCTCTTGTTGCCCGGATGAAGCATCTGAGAGGCTGCACAATGGTGTGTGGAAAGCCGCTTTCTGCTTGACAAGGGGTTTTAGTTCAGGTGATGGCCGACCTATTGAGAAGAAGGGCGGAAGAGGGGAGAATTGTAATTACCTTTACTGAGTGCACAGACTTTTGACTGACAGCCGGAACAAAATGAGGTATGAGGGGAAATAGGAAAAGAGAGAGTGAGGGGGAAAAGATACAGATTTGGGGAGACTGGGAAACAGAGACTAAAGTGGAGGGTGTGAAATGCGGATCTGCAACTGAGTCAGCTCTTTGCTGCACTGGAGCCACAAAATGCTGGCCCAGACTTCACTGGGAGGTCCAGTGATTGACTTCCAGAAGACTTTAGACAGTGCTGGAGGTGGGAGAGGGTGGAGGGACGGAATACCTGAGGCATGAGGGAAGAAGGGGGGCTTTTCTCCTTTTCTAGATCTGAGCTGGCACACAGAGACACAGTCATCCACTAATACTGTAATTAGGCCTGATTTGTAGCCAGGAGGGTGCGGACCAACACCGTCACGAGACCTTTCATTTGACCAGACAAATTAGAGATATAGACATAATAGGCAGGAGTTGTGGGCTCAGATGAGAGCTCAGATTTCAGACCAAGAGCATTCTGGATTGCAGTGGCCTTCATGGCCGTGAGCTGCCTATTTTAAGGCATCAGAGGTGTGCTCCAAGTGTGAAGTCTGTTACAGAATGTCCTAACCTATATGCTGCTTTTGAAATGCATAATTTTGGGTCCATTTTTTTGCTACCTTCGCATATATCCCAGAGAAGGCAATCCAATGTATTGGAAAACGTATGCAAATGTATCCAAAATGGCAGATAAAGGAAAATAAATGTTAACAATAAATGTAGCCTAAAACAAATTGATGTTCCTCTCAAGTAAATGAGCATGATTAAAGTGATTGTCATCCAAATGTTTTCATGTATTAAGTCTGGCGCGTTTCGGCTTGTTTCCCTCAGCTATGTGGTGAACATGGGCTTGATCGACAAGCTGTACGGCTGTTTCCTGTCCATACAAGGGCCGATCGACGAGAGTCCCAAAATGGCTGCCTTTCTAGAGCAAGCCACTGCTTTCCTCCATGGGATGTGCAAGTTGAGTTTTGGCATGACTGGGCGGTGAGTGGTTTCTAATGTTACTTTACTTAATTTGTCTCCAATATCTTCCTTCTTTATTTGACATGACCCCCCAGTCCACTTACAAAAAACTATACACTGGGACTTTTATCATTATTGTGGTATTCTTTGAATTACCTTGAAAATACAATATATACTTATGATGTTATTTGGGTATGATAATTATGCAGTACCAAAGGGAAAGTTCAATCAAACTACCATATGATGCTATCACTATACCATGATACCTCCACAGTATCTATTTTTAGTGGTCGCACCCTTCCCAAACATCCCCAGACAAGCAGATAACCTAATTCCTATCTAAATTAATAGGTGAAGTCCACTGTAGTTTTGTTGTTCTGATGTCTGAGGAGGTGCAGACCAGAGACAGCAGCCCCATCAATCAGCAGCTCATTTCCCAGTGTCTGACGTTAGCCCTGCAGAGCCTGTGCTGATAGTCATCTAGCGACCCCGCAGCTCTGTCTCCTTGCACTGTAAACTCCTGCCTGCAGCCCACCCACGTGTGTCGGAGTGCATTTTGTGCATGCACAGCTGCTGACAGAGGCTAACCATGCAGTCAAAGCTTGTGATATCCCGACTTTGACCTCTGACCCTGACTTGCAGAAAAGACAGATCACTGTGACGCTGCACTGTTGCTTTCTACATACTTTAAATTGCACTGTAAACATTGTTGTATTTTTTTGTACATTGTGATGTTGAAATAGAAAAAAAACTCTGGGCCTGATAAGGTGTATTAAAAGGTAGAAAAGAAAGTGCTACTGATGTGTTTCAGAACAATTTGAATTTAATTCTCTTGATCTCTACTGATTTTCTGTACAAGTCTTTGCATTTGCACGAATTCAAATTTTACATGCAAGTCCACTTGGATTTTGGAGTTTCTTCAAAGGTCCTAGCTCCATCGCAATTGGCCAGCTATGTTCTATTCCAGCTGTTGCATGCTATGACGACATCCAGCTGGTTGTGACAACTCCAGTGTCTCTCCCAACATCCTTTGGCTTCTGACACTGAATATCTGTGAGAAACTCCATTGCCAATTCTTCCCTTTTTAATAGTCCTGCTCAGCGACAAAATCAACATCTTTCATAATCGAGTCAGCGTTCCATTCCGTCATTCTTCACCATGCTGAAGGCCAGGAAGTTGTCCCTTTGTGGTCCGTGTTAGACATTTCCGAGTTGCTCTACTCTTGCAGTTGCCAGACCCTTGGATTTGTTCTTACAGCGTGTGCTTTGTATTTCTGTCAATGGCTACCAGTGTATTTGTTGGGATTAAATATTGATAGTCATCAACGGCCAATAAAAGTCAAGGAGCGCTTGTGCTAAGCTAATGATGACGTGTTAACATAGGAATTGTGGCCTGTGCTGCAATCAAAATGGATTGAAATGGTGGTGTATCGGAATGTACCAATTTGCTATAGAGAAAAGTTTATTCCAATGCTGCTTTAATACACCTGTCTGCAGTCTTTTAAAGAACCCCATGTTTGAGGGTTGGACCCAAATTCTGCAGGAACGTTGATCAGCAGAAGCTAGACGGGGCACTCTTGGTGTAGAGTGATAGGAAGTTATATGGAGAGAGACCATGCAAATTGGGAAATGGCACAGGACATTTTCGGATGCTGTCCACATTCCCTCGGAGCACCCTAACTCTATGCACTAACCAGGGTGTCATGGCTCCAGCAGGGTTTTAGGGACCTTGACTAATTTAGAAACCTATTTTTACTCGAGTCTTTAAATTACCTCAAGGAAATTGTTTCATGGCAAATCAAAGTTCCAGATGTATTTTGTCTCGTCCTTTCTAAATCGAGTAGACACTAACAGCATTACCACAGGTTTAGCTGTAAGCATGGATTAATCAGACGATACTGATTTGGGGTCAGTAGGTAGACTCAAATTGCCTCTGTCAGGCCTTTCACTTTCATCCCACACTGCTGTCTCCTGTTTCAGGGTCAGGAGATGTGAAGTACTTCATGCACAGTCACTCTATGAGAACCAAGTCTTTGTTCCCTCATGTAGACACTGATCGTGACTGTCGGTGGATGCTGCCCTTATCATCTGACCTGAGACCAGCTCTGGGGATTTTCTTACGCCGGGTAAGGTTAAACGTGGGTGAGGAGCGCAGAGCTGAGATCAGTCGAACAAGGTGGCTTCCACCCGGAAGCTAATTCTGAGTAGCCGATCTCTTGCACTTGCTGTGATCTCATTGTCGAGAGTGAGGTTTCCCCCTCACCAAGCTCACACTCCTTTGCCCCTTTGACTTACCAAAAGGTCTGTTTCCCCTCCAGTGCACTTAGTGTAGTGTTCACAGATGTATCCTCAACTGCAATGTGACACCTTGTAGAACTTGTGCTTGTCCCTTTTTTGCTGTTTAGGGATCAGCCCTTGATACCAATAGCCAGACTCTTGCCGTTGCGCAGTAACAGAAGATCTCGTCTCAGATCAGCTTAAGGACCGCTTCTGCTCATACCCTCAGGGATATGAAGTTACCAATCCTGCTAATCTGCAGGGTGTTGTCCTGACTAAGACACAAACATGCTGCTGTAAATCTGGTAAGATGGGTCTTAATTAAATGTCCTGCAACACAAGATAGCCAGAGAGTAAGGTGAGTTTGCATAGTTGTGGAGCCAGTGCTTTTGGCTGACAGATGGTTGTCCAAGTTCCAAGACTTCCCTTCACTTTGGCTATACTGTTGCTGTGTGGAGCGCTCCAGTATGTTCATTGGTGTATGAGATGTTTGGACGGTCAGCTTCATTGCTTAGAGGCTAAACTTCCCCAAGATCCAGTTGATCAGTCTGTGGTTCGTCACATTTATAGATCTTGTCCTTACCTTGCCTCTACATCTATCTCTTTCTACATTCTAGACATTCATTCTGTTTATCTCTCAATTACGTTCCATCAACACCTTCATTATTTGTATTAAGTCCATGTTGGTCACATTCTTTTAATTTCTGTACATTTCACTCCCTATAAATTCTATACATCTGTTCACCACATTCTATCCATCTCTATACATTCTATATATTCCTTCTTTCTAACACATTCATTTTTTACAACTGTCCAATACATCTCTATTCATTCTATACATTAACTCTATACATCTGTCCACCACATTCTGTCATTGTCTATACATTCTACATGTTTTAATTGTAAACATATCCCCCCGCCATATTTTCTCTTTCTCTGTACATTCTGCACATTGATTCTATATATTTGTCTAACATATTCTGTCCATCTGTCAGTGTATTCTACACATTTATTCTATATTTATCCACTACCTTCTTTCATATTTATGTGTTCTATGTATTCATGTATTCATCTTTTCTTCAATGCTCCTCACATTCATTCTATGAATCTGTACATAAAATTCGATCAGTCTCTCTGGACGTTCTATACATTCATTGTATACATCTGTTCAACTCTCTAATACATTCTATTCATTCATTTTATGAATCTGTCCACCACACTGTAGCATTCTCTAGGTACATTCAAAACATTTGTCATTCATTATATAAATTTGTCCATCACTCTATCCATTATATAGCTCACATTGTCCATCACATTCTATGCATTTTTCTTCATCTGTCCAACTTATTCTACCTGTCTCCTACATTCTGTATGTTCATTTTATACATCTATATCTATAGGATGCTTCATGCATTTAATGCATCTGTTTATCAGTCTATACATTCTATACATTTGTTATGTTCATCACATTATATCCACCACTCTACACATTAATTATAGAATTTTTTCTTCATATTTTTTAATCCTTTTTTTCCTTCTGTATCTCTATTTTACTTCACCTCACACTTTGTTTTTTCTCTCTGATCTCCAGTCCCTGATCCCAGGCTCAGAAGTGTAAAGTCTTTCCTATCTCTCCTCATAATTTTGGCCACAGCCACCATCACTGTGTTCATTCCTGGCTCGGGCAGGGCCAAATGTTACCAGTTAGTCCTATTTTCCCCATAGGCATGCTTCACAGATGGGGCTTGCCTTCGTTATTTATATCAGAACGGACAGGCTCTGGTCTGTCGAGTAAATCTAGAAGCCGCAGGGACCAGACATCTCACACTTCCTACATCCTGGGTCTTCGGTTTTTGTGGCTTAAGCAAGTAACTAGCACCACATCAGGTTCTGTTACATTCAGACCACACCTTTGGCCACCTTTTGCCACACTTCCCCTCTGCACTAGAACAGCCCTGTGCTCTGCTGACTTTGTTTGAAAGCCCAGTGATTCAGATTGAAAGGTGCATAAACATGAGGAGCCTTCTTTCACTGGCTGATACATTGGATACAATGAGGAACACCTTTGGCCTTGCTAATAGAATTAGTGTATAGAACAGTATTTCTGACCCCGATTTGTTTTTCATTCCTGGAGTGTCAGTCACTGGTTAATGGGTATTACCTGTTGAACAAAGTGGTCTTTTGTCCCACATCATGTGTGTGTGATTGATCTTGCTTGTTTATATTGGAGTAAGAGCACATTTCTACACAATTTTCTGAATGTCTGTAGCTATCTGTGTCTTCATGTGTGCCTTCATTTAGGTTATGTTCAGATTGGCATACTACCAATCAATGTAATTCTTTCTCCTTTAATTGTCGTTTTCAGTTCTCTGAGTATCTTTGACAACAAACGTCAGGACCCTACCGGTTTGACAGCCCTCCTGCAGAGCACTGATCTGGTGGGCGTCCTTCACATGCTGTACTGCATACTGCTCCACAGTGCTCCCCCTGAGCCTCTCTCTGTCGGCCCCACGGGCCCCCAGGGGCCTTACAGCTCCGTCGTCATCCAGGTAGCCCTCCAGGGGTTGCGCTTCCTCAACACCTTCGCCCTCCTGGACCTCTCAGCCTTTCAGGTATTCATTTCCGATGTGGCGCTTGAATGTAATAGATGTATCAAATGGTATATGGTTGAAAAATGAGAGTGTCAGTGACAATTTAGTGTCTGTGTCAGCTAGCACACCGAATTTCTAGGTTTTTAGGGCCCGACTGAGTACACTCAGAAAAAAGAATCTGGCTCAAGTGTTTTATAGAGTCCAGAAGACCGTGTTTACCTTCTGAAAAGTACCGCAGCCGTCTGGGTAGCTACGCATCTCGTGATGGATAACCTTATTGCTCTGGTCCTGTTTACAATCTGTGATATCCTGCCTCTTTGATTCAAAGCTCTGCGGAAGGATGCGAACATCTTTTTTGTGGTGTCCATCCTGCTAGTAGTTCAAGCCACCCTGTCTGCTTAAAGTAATGCTGCACAGCTTGTTTTTTTTCTTCAGTTCGGCCTTCAGCTAGTGGCAGATATGTGGCCTCATCCTACAGACAGACGTTCTGAAAAGTAAAGCAATAAAAAGTTTTTGGGCTTTCATTAATGGTTGCGTTGGTACGTCTGCGCACACAAATGTGGGCCGTAAAGACATAACCCTCAAAGCTAATGGTCCAATACCCTCAGAGCCACTGGTAGGATATCAGTGTTTCTTCACAGAACAAAGTTAACCCAGTGGATGTAAACACACCTGACCTCTGACCCCGGGCCAGCCATGTTGAAAGCTCTGGGTGAGTAATGCGGACAGTGAGTGGCGTAACATGCACAGGCTCCGGTCGTACTTCAGCCGGCATGATAAAGAGACAAGAACAGTATCGCTAGGCTAAATCATCATGTAAACACCTAGGCGTGAACGAGGAGGGTCAGAACCCTATGAATTACTTCAATGTGTTGTTGTAGAAACAACCGCACCAACTATTCATAACAGTTTGTTCTTTGTAATTAAAGTCAGTGTTAGAGAGTAACTAACTAAGTAGATAGTTATGCTAGTACTAACTTAATTTTTCAGTTGGGTGACAGCAGAGTGATTCAAACTCTATAAATTTGTTTGTTTGGTTCAAGAAACAGTTCATTGATTCATATGTGGTGCTGAGAAATTGGATTCATTTTAGTAAATTGGTTAATTTGGATATTTCACAAAAATGTATTGATCATTAAAATGATTCAGTAATATTTGAGTCTCTGCACATTAGTTCCGATGGGGACTAATATAATGTAATATATAATGTATGTGACATATTTAATTCAATTCTGCAGTTTTTATTGTATAAATTAGTGTGTTGATTTGTTTAGTTTGAATTCAATGTAAATTTACCTTTTCAAGTTTAATGCCGTTCAATCCAGTCATGGAAAACCGGGAAATATCAGGGAGTTTGAACAATTTGAGGTTCCAGGACTGGACAAAAATAATGGAAAATCTAAAATTTCTAGTTATGTTTGGCTCTAAAATAGTTAATCCACTAGAAACTGCTGTTTATGAGTATAATCTCTATTTAAAATAAATAAATAATGAGCACCTGGAAATATCATGAAATATGATCCATTGGTCAATGGGTGTGTTCAATATACAGGTGACCCTATTATCATTCTCTTTTTACTTAGGTTACAATTTTAACTTTGCAATTATCTTGGAAATACCCACACATAAAAAAAACTAGTTTAACACCAGAAAGGAGGTAGCAGAAGCACTTCTGGAGAATGTATTAACATTATTTCATGAGATGATGTGGATGAGAGTCCAACCTGACCTAAAGACTCATGGAGGTGTTTTCTGGCATGCCAGTTTAGCTGTTACAAAACAGATCTGGTTCCTTAGGCTGAGTTTTATCTACAGCTCTACTACTAAGGTTTTAATTGTGTGTTTTTCTGCTCTTTAGATAATCATGTGTAATCCAGTCTTTTCTTTTTAAATAGGTCAAATGTGGCTCACTGGTGCTTCTTCTTTGGCTTTGGGTTGTAAATGCAGAAAACAGAAATATTGCTTTATTCTTTGAGGGGAAAGTTAATGTTAGATTTATAATGCATATGATTAATTGTTTAACACAGTTACTTTTTTATTTCTGTTTGAGAAATATGGAGTATATTTGTGTTGTTTGAGACAAATAACTCTACTGTAGGTCTGTCGGCATCATCACATGATTGTCATCCTCACAAATTAACCTTGTAATTACACAGTAAATTAGAATTAACTAAATGCACTAACTACAAAAACTCATATAATCACAATTTAATATTTAAATCAATTGATGGCCTTTCAGTAGTGTTAAAATTGCAGAAAATTTAAAAATCTGAATTTTGATCAGTAACTCATCAGTGTCAGTTTAGTTGTATTATAGTTTTTGAATGAACTTTTATTTTATATTTTTAGTTTTCGTGTTAATTTTTGTTTAATTTGTTGTAATTTCTTTGTGCTTTTGAATTTTTTTTAGTTAATATTGCTATTTAGGTTCTTATTTTTATTTCAATTTTAGTTATTTTTTGGTCTAATTTATTTTGATTTAATAATAGTAGTGCTTCAACTTAAACTATTTATAACTATTTCAGTTAACCAAGGCGACTTAGTTTAAGTTTTTCATTTCATATTTATATTTTATTTCAGCTTTATTTCAATTAACCAAAACCGTTTTAGTTGACGATAATAACCCTGTACCTAATCTATTTGTTTTAATAAATAATAGTAGCTAATGCTTCAATCGCCTTCAAACATAAATGATTCATGGTTCTACATCCTAACAACAGCGGTTCTCAGAGTTGGTTGAATGCTACACTGGCAAATCAAACAGACTGTCTGTGGTGATGCAAACCCATTACATATGCTGAGATTTCCAGGTATTGTTGTTTGTGGTTGTTTAGACTCTCCAGTCCATAACACTCTCCTACCCAGCAGAAACTGTCAGTAGTTTTAGTGCTGACCCTGAGGCGCTCAGTCATGTTGACATGTTTAATAAATACTGTCTCTAGACCGACAGATAGCATCTCTTTAGTTGAGGGAATTGGGGGGTCTTGAGGTGGGACTACTGAGTCCAGAACCAGTTCAACCAAAAAGAGTGTGTTGTGAGCACCCTCATTTCAATTCCAAACCTATATGACTGACTTTCTTCTGCAGAACACAAAAGTGTCCAATGTTGTTTTGGACCCCACTGACTTTCATTCCAGACAAAAATGGTTCTCCAAAATATCTTCTTTTTGTGTTCCGCAGACGTCATACAGTTCTGGAATGGCATGACGTGTGTAAATGATAAATCAGTTTTAATTTAGCTCGTCCCTGATGTGATACCGTTGCTGACCCGTGTCTGGCGTTTCCAGTGTGTTTTAGGAGCGGAGGGTCTCTCTCTGGCCTTCAGACACATTGTGAGTTCTCTGCTGTGGTACTGTTCTCAACAGAGCTCTGAAGAGCTGCTTCATGAGCTCATCATCTGCGTCGGTTACTTCACGGTCAACCACCCAGACAACCAGGTGAGATTACCTTCATCATTAGTGTTACATACAAAAATGTGCATGCTAGCTGGTTTGTTTTATGAATCCATAAGGTTTTATGATTATATACTGATGCATGTTTGGCCCCGTTTACACCTGGTATTAAGATGCGTTTTGGTCGATCGGATCACAAGTAGACGAGGGAGACACACACGTTTACATCTGGTGTTTTAATACGTCTCTTTTGTCCACTTTTGACCACTTCTGTCCTGATTTCTTCGAAGGTAAGGTCGGTAAATGTATGGGCTTTTTCAGATCTTTCGATCTAATGGACAAAATAAACTTGTGCAATTTCCATATGAACATGCACGAAAATGACGGAAAAACATATGAAGAGCAGCAGCGTTCGTTTCACGCAGAACGCTGTGAGTGTGTGTTAGAGGAATAGTGAGAGAACGTAATTTGTGCTTGGTACTTTTTTTCATCTTCAAACCAAACTTGGGTCTTCAGCCGACAAAGTTTAAATCCCGTCTGGCTAATTCCCATAATGTTAACGCATTAGGTCAGAAGGTCAAGAGTAGGTGGTCTTTTGTAAATGTTCAAACACATTCGACCACATGAGCGTTTACACTACGAAAGCAATCCGGTCGAATGCGTTTTCGACTACCTCTGGAAGTGGTTTTAGACCCCGTTTACACCTGCATTTAGCGTCGTCCACTTGGAACGATGAGATTGAGTAAATGAAAGTGAGTTTTGGATGTACTATCCCTTTAAGGTGCAGTCACATTTAATGTTGTTTAGTGAATTTTCACAGGGGAATTCCAGTCATTTCAATAGGAATCCACACAATCAGGATTCCACTCGAATTCACCACAATGACCAACAGAAAGCTATTTGAAAATGACTTCTGTGTGAGCTGTGTGTCATATATTACGTGGCTACACTGTTGACGTTGTACAATAGACAGGGTTCCCACGGGTCCTTGAAATCCTTGAAAGTTTGTGAATCTGGAAGAAAAAAAATCAAGGCCCTGGAAAGTTTTTTTAAATAAACGTACATAGATACAGGTCCTTGAAAGTGCTTGAATTTATTTTGTTCAAGAAGTTTTCTGGAAAAAAATCCATATTATTTCCTCCGGTCCGCTAATGTGTTAGTTCGCCAACACTTCGTGGCCTATGGATACTAGCTTGCTTGATTTACGTTAGTTAAGCGGATTTACTTGTAAGTTAAGTGTTTCCCAAGATCCTTGCAAAGTACAAAATGTATTGTTAGTAATGTTATTAACGTGATTAGTTGTAAAAAAAAATCAAATTAATTTTCTCATCTCTCATTCTCATCTCATCCCAAAAGCAGATCTAAGGCTTAATGCAACCCCAGTCACTGTTCACTTTCAATTTCAAAATGTGTAAATCATTCATGAATCCATTCTTACGTAAACTCGTCTCATCCAATTCAATGCAGCAACAAACATAGTATTCTGTTGAGCTCCAAAAATGTCAAAAAAAAAAAAAAGTATCATGAGTCTACAATTTGTGTTATGAGTTGTTATAATTCTTTTAAAGCCTTAGAATAGCTTTTTGTAATAAAAAAAGACTCAAATTTAAGTCATAAGTCATTAATAAACTTACACACTGATAGAGATAGAGAGTCCTATATTTAAATTAGTCACAATGCAAATGATTGAAGCATACGAAGAAAGAAATCGAGCATCATTGAGGCCAAACCTGTCATATTATTTATCTGAAGATCGTGAATGAGATTTTAGAGCATGAAGAAAGATTTTCAGAGACTTTTGTCTGTTTATCATTACATACTGTAGCTATTTTATGGTTTCTAAAACTAGGAATATGGTGAATGGATGGTTTTAAGTGAATCCTTGTACTTCCTGCAGAATTTCAGTCTGTCCTTTTTACAGAGAACAAAGGATTACATTTGTGTCTGTTTATCACACATACTGTAGCAATTTTATGATTTATAAAACTAGAAATATAGTGAATGGATGGTTTTAAATTAATCCTTGTACTTCCTGCAGAATTTCAGTCTTTCCTTTTTTTCTTGGAGAGAAGTGGCTTATTTGCTGCCCTTCTTGACACCAGGCCATTGTCCAAAAGTCTTGGCCTCACTGTGTGTGCAGATGCGCTCACACCACCTGCTTTAAATACTGAGCAAACTCTGCACTAGTGGTGATACGATTCTGTAGCAGACTTCTGTAGAGACGGTCCAGGCGCAGTGAGATTCTGGATGATCCAGTAAATGGTTCTTTCGGGTGCAAGACATTAGTTTTATGTCTTTCTTTGGATGTAACCATTGCTAACACAGGAACACAATGATTGGAAACACTTTTCTCCCTCGTATTATATCAGTCTGCATTATAATATCAGTCTGCTCATATTGATTTTACCTGACTAGTACTAGGTCACACTTTCTTATGTGCTGATAATATGATTAGTAAAGTAATGTTAGCTGGTCATTTTGTGCCAGGGCCAAAAAAATAACAAAAAAAAACAGTGAAATTGCCGAAGCCAATGAAGCTTTTTGCAATTCTTTTTTTCATTGTGAGTATTTGCAGTGTGTTTCTGTATTTGGTTGCGTTGTGAGTATTAGAAGTGTGTTTCTGTGTTTGGTTGCGTTGTGCGTATTTGTAGCGCGTTTCTGTATTTGGTTGCGTTGTGATTATTAGAAGTGTGTTTCTGTATTTGGTTGCGTTGTGAGTATTAGAAGTGTGTTTCTGTATTTGGTTGCGTTGTGAGTATTTGCAGTGTGTTTCTGTATTTGGCTGCGTTGTGAGTATTAGAAGTGTGTTTCTGTATTTGGCTGCGTTGTGAGTATTAGAAGTGTGTTTCTGTATTTGGTTGCGTTGTGAGTATTTGTAGCGTGTTTCTGTATTTGGTTGCGTTGTGAGTATTAGAAGTGTGTTTCTGTATTTGGTTGCGTTGTGAGTATTTGTAGTGTGTTTCTGTATTTGGTTGCGTTGTGAGTATTTACAGTGTGTTTCTGTATTTGGCTGCGTTGTGAGTATTAGAAGTGTGTTTCAGTATTTGGCTGCGTTGTGAGTATTAGAAGTGTGTTTCTGTATTTGGTTGCGTTGTGAGTATTTGTAGCGTGTTTCTGTATTTGGTTGCGTTGTGAGTATTAGAAGTGTGTTTCTGTATTTGGCTGCGTTGTGAGTATTAGAAGCGTGTTTCTGTATTTGGTTGCGTTGTGAGTATTAGAAGCGTGTTTCTGTATTTGGTTGCGTTGTGAGTATTAGAAGCGTGTTTCTGTATTTGGTTGCGTTGTGCGTATTTGCAGTGTGATTCTGTATTTGGTTACGTTGTGAGTTTTAGAAGTGTGTTTCTGTATTTGGTTGCGTTGTGAGTATTAGAAGCGTGTTTCTGTATTTGGTTGCGTTGTGCGTATTTGCAGTGTGTTTCTGTATTTGGTTGCGTTGTGAGTATTTGCTGTGTGTTTCTGTATTTGGTTGCGTTGTGAGTATTAGAATCGTGTTTCTGTATTTGGTTGCATTGTGAGTATTTGCAGCGTGTTTCTATATTTGGTTGCGTTGTGAGTAGTTGCAGTGTGTTTCTGTATTTGGTTGTGTTGTGAGTAGTTGCAGCGTGTTTCTGTATTTGGTTGCATTGTGAGTATTTGCAGCGTGTTTCTATATTTGGTTGCGTTGTGAGTAGTTGCAGTGTGTTTCTGTATTTGGTTGTGTTGTGAGTAGTTGCAGTGTGTTTCTATATTTGGTTGCATTGTGAGTATTTGCAGCGTGTTTCTATATTTGGTTGCATTGTGAGTATTTGCAGTGTGTTTCTGTATTTGGTTGTGTTGTGAGTAGTTGCAGCGCATGTGTTGTCTTCAGTTGCAGTGCGTTGAGCTTTCCCGGCCACTGTAAATATGCATCTGATCACTCTGCACAACAATCTAGAAATAATGTGAATCAACACCACAACAACTGAATTAGCAAACTTTGCAAAACACAAAATGTATCTAAATGAACAGCAATTTGCCAGTAGTGCTTCATGTAGTCTCACACAGCTTATTTCAGCACCGTAAAGGATCCTTTCCTCTCCGTCACTGAGGTGTGTATAATGTTTGGTCGTCATTAGATCAAGAGCAGGTGTACTTTTCTCCTTACAAACAACCAACACAATAGCAACAAAAGGAGGCTGTTGAATAATGCAGTGACTTTGCCAACTCTGTTGGCTCTGCACTGTGTAGTAGGAACGGTCATTGTTATCCTCCGCCTGGCAGTTGGCCCGTTCTTTGTTCAGTCCTGGTGGGGGGGGAAGGGAGCTGATCTAACCTGGCAGCACAGATCACAGATCAGCCTGGCATGAAGAAGTGGGAGTCCCTGATACCGTTTGCATGCTTCGTTTACCTGGAAGCCGCCGACTGCATGGCAGGTGTGACTACGCCACACTCGGTCGGGTTTTAGTTATGCGCGCATCACGTGGAAACCTCCTCCGTGACGTCTTAATGTCCCCTCGGGGGACGGGGAAGGGAGGGGTCAGAGTCCTCGCAATTTATGTGCTTCTAATTTAAAACATTTTTGCTCTTAATTAAAGAAACTGCCTCCATTTTTATAGCCGTTCAGTCCTTCTGTGCTGATGCCATCCAATTTAATTATTTTGATGTAGGTAATTAGCATTTGTTGGCCATTGTTGGGTTGATTTGCATATTATATTGGATAATTGAATGAGGGTTGATGATTGAATTAAGGGGGAGGCGTGACAGATGATTGGGCTTTGTGCTCGCATGGGGGAACTTAAACGACGAGCGGGCTGGGAATACCGCCTCGTGAATATTCATATCTTCCCAGCCCACTTTGCTAATTTGAAAAATGCCAGGCTGCAAAGTCTTTAAACTTGTGACTTCCCTCCAGGACACAAGCTGCTGTTTTATGCTGCCATTTGGCTCACATCAGGGTTTATTATTAAAAACAGCACCCACACTGGCAGGTGCACTGGAGAGAGGTGGAAAGAATGAAGTGAAGCTATTCAGCTGAGATGCATTTTGGCCAAAATTCTTGCTGGTAAAGTCATATAAATTTAATAATTTGTTGGATGCTCCTACTACATGTGTGCAGCCATCACAAGCTGGTGTGAGGAATTGAGTCGTGGCATCATTTTACATTGTTAGTTGCCTGTTTGCTGATGGCATGTTGCTAATCTAACGTTGAGCTGATGAGTCAATCCATTTTCTACCCAGTGTCGCATGTAACCACATTTGCAGGGTTTTTTTTTTTTTTTGTATTTGTATTTGAATCGTAACATTTATCAGCATCAGTATTGAACATACACAATTACATATATAGATTCCTAACAATGGTTATCATCGGTATTGTTATAGGATTTTTAACACACACACACACTTTTGATCACTTTGTTTCCTTCACTATTTGATTATTTATTGATTTTTATTTTATTTACTTTTGATATTCCTTTGTAATTTTTCCATATCTCTTTTTCTTTGTGTGCGTGCATAAGATTTTTTTGAATACATTATTTTATTGAGCAAGAACGCATTGAATTGATCAAGTGTCAGTAAAGACTTTTTCTTTTAAAGAATACTGAAAAATGTTGCAGTTTTCACAAAATGATTAAGCAGCACAGGTGTTTTTTTAACTTTGATAATAAAAAATAACTCTTTCTTGAGCATCATATCATCATAGAAGGATTTCTGAAGGATCATGTGACACTGAAGACTAGAGTAATGATGCTGAAAATTCAGCTTTGATCACAGGAATACATTACATTTTAATATATATATGTATACAGACAGACATGCATATAATCTATTTTTAATTGTAATATTTCATATTACTGTTTTTACTGTATTGTTGATCAAATAAATGTAGCCTTGGTGAGCATAAGATAATTTTTAACATTCAAAGAAATAAAATAAAAACTACCCAAAACTTTCGTGTGTGTGTGTGTGTGTGTGTGTGTGTGTGTGTGTGTGTGTGTGTGTGTGTGTGTGTGTGTGTGTGTGTGTAATGTTATATGTATATAAACACACTATATATAAATGTTATGTATAGTCTTTAACATATTGTTTTTATTTTGATGGAGAAAATGACAAGGCAGAGAAAAATGACTGCTATGGTTGCCTGCTAAATTTCAAAATCAACCACATTGAGTAACTTTCTCTTCCTTGTTATTTTTCCCATCAACTAAATATACAGTATGCCTGCAGCAACACCAACCAATCGCGAAAAGCACTTCAACACATTTAAACTGAATTAAATGACATAAACATCAGCGTAGAACTTGGCACTACGGCCCCGCCCCTCTCCGGTCGGATACTTGCCAGCGCCAGGGGCCCTGGTATATATCCACACGGCCCTCGTACAGGATAAATGGAGACCGGAGCGGGAATATTTGACTTTTTCAGACTAATGTAAGCACTGGCAGAAGACTAAGACGGCGCTGACCCTGCTCTGTCTCGCAGTGATTCAGCCAGCCTGTGTTTACATGTGTGCATCTGAGAAATAATGCAGCTCATAAAGCCAGGGAAAAACTACTGGGGGACATTTGTTCTTTCCACATGGAAATTATTCAGACCCTCACCCACAGAGCCATTTAGTGTGTGAGATATGCAGTCATAGCTGATAGGAAGTTTGTTTGTACTCAGGGGGGGCATAAAGGCTTTTGAATGATGGCCAACAGCAAAGAGAAATTCATTTTTAATATGGTTTAAAGTCAACATGAAATCAACATTCATTTAAAATTTAACACACATTCCTGGTCTTATTGTGAACAATTCTTCAGAGAATGGTAATACAATTAAAAAAAAATCTCTCCATAACCTTTCACCTTAAAATAAATGACTTTGTAGTTTAGCTGATGCCACATAAACTATTGCTCAAACATTTCGGGAAAGTAAGATTTTTTTAAAAATGTTTTAAAAGAAATGCTTACTATTATTCAGCAAGGATGCGTTCATTTGATCAAAAGTGATGGAAAATAAAAAATTATATTGCAAATAAATTATATTCTTTTGAACTTTGTTCTTTCAAATCCTGAAAAACAAAATTGTTGATAATTCGAAATTCGAAATGTTTCTTGAGAGGCAAATCATCATATTATAATCATTTTTGAAGGTGACTGAAAACTGGAGTAATGATGTGGAAAATTCAGCTTTGATCACAGGAATAAAAAATTTCACAATATTACTGTCATTTTGTTCATATAAATGCGTTGGTGAGCATAAGACACTTAAAACATATATTTTACAATAGCCAACCAATTACTTATTGTTTTAAGGTGTAAACCATACAAGGTTACAAGAATAGCAAATCATTTTGAATTTTCATGTTGAGTTCTTTATTTGTAGTTACAATTTTTACATTGTGTTTTGGTGGTCAAACTGTGGACCAGTAAATCTAGCTCACATATTTAGTTGATTCTGTTTGTTATTGTAAATCGAACGAGGCAAAAATGTGTATTCTAAGTTAAAATGGCCATAATTCACATTTCTGTTTGGACTCCTGACAGTCATCAAACTTCCTCACTTTTATCTTGCAGGTTCTTCCAGGCGAAAATGTTATCTTCTATATACACGTGGTGTTTTAGCGATGATAGCGAGGTGAAGGCTAACAACCCTTTTAGCTTGTAGACCCGACACCACCAAAAGTGCCAGATTGAACCAATCCACCACACTCACTTGTCTTATCTTCTCACTCCCTTCTTTTTCTCTTTTACGCCTATCTCTCCTTTACGTGTCTGATTCTTCCCTACAAGTGCAGGGCTATCTCCTTTGCCCTCAAACCCTAGTGTTGTTCCTGGGCTTCTAATCCTAGTTTAACTGATGTTGAAACGCCTCCTTCGACAGTCCATTACCCCGGTTGATAACCCAACGCTCTTTGATTAAATGACCAGACCACCGTGGGATAGTGTTATTGAAAATCACCAAACGTCTTTGATTTTCTTGCAACGGGGATTGTAAACGTGGCGGGCGGACAGGTGTGATTGACGGCAGTGAGGAATATTTATGACCCACCTAAAGGGTGAATTCAGGTGCGAACATACTGTTGTCGCTTCTTTCCGGGTTTCGTCCGTTTCATTTTGTTTGTTTGCCCGTAAATCTTTCTGAGTTCAGGGCTCTGTTTGCATCTAATGCTGTGTTTGAGCATGATCCAGGTCCGGATGTCTTCTCGAGAAGAAAAGATTATCTTTCGCAGGATCGAAGATGACACTTGATTTATTAAGCAAACAGTAGTGAGTCAGTGATCCTTTGCCAATTCACTGCCGAGCGGAGCCGTTTTCATGACAAAGAAACATTCTTTCTGCTTTGAGAGATGAAAACCAACAGATTTTTTTTTTTGTCTTTTAATTTTCTGTTTACGCCCGTGTACCAGTCGCCGTCAGGTTGTCTGGATGGATGGTTAAGAGGGGGCGGTAGGCGTTGTTCAGATAAGGACTTTCAGCCATAACTTCCTCTTCTGAGTGCTCTCTTTGCATCCTCGTATGTAGACAGACCTCCTGTCTTATCAGCGGCGTGAACACTCTCTCATCCTCTCGGTTTGGTTCGTCTTTAAGGCAGAGCCATAGATTTGTAGTTTTGAGAGAGCGGACATCCCTGGTCCAACGAAAAATTGCTGAGGTGTCTTGGCAGCATGGGACACTTGCGTCATCTCCTCCCATTTATATTGAAAAACAACACTTAGGCCAGTTTTACGCTGCACACGAAAGCAACACAGATTTATTTCAATGTCCATACAGCTTTCTCATGCACTAGGGCTTGACATTAACACCCGCTAAATGCGAGTGGATTTTTGCAGTGGCGTGTAACGCAGTCACTCCTACTGGCCACTTTGGTGGGTTAAATTTCATTTATAATATCTACATTTTCCAATTGTAGTTTTTTTTTTAAAGTATCAGAAATAGTAAACTAAGTGCAATGTAGTGGTCAAAAATATAATTTTTTTGATACATATCGATATTGAAATGTGCTCTCTCTCTCTCTCTCTCTCTCTCTCTCTCTCTCTCTCTCTCTCTCTCTCTCTCTCTCTCTCTATGTCTATGTCTCTAGTCCAAATATAGGCAATTATGAAACAATATAAAATAATAGAGGGAGTGGGAGTACATTTAATTCAAAATGTAATTAATAATATACTTTGACAGTTTCTGCTTTGTTTTATTCTAATTTATTAGAATTATTGTATTATTTTATATTTATGTAGACATATTTTGTTTCTCTTGGGTCAGCTCAATAGGAAGTTAATATTTTCCAGTTATTATTTTACACACATTTATTTAAAATGTTCACTGTATTTATACAGGAAAACATATGGCTGCAATGTCCCCTTAAAGGGGACATCATATTTGTGTGTTTTGAAAAATTATGAAAATATATTCTGCCCTTTGGAGTTGGGTTTCAGTTCCGATTAGATTCAGTTATTATTTTTATGTAAACGTGGCATCCCTCCTCATGTAAATAATTTCATGACGGTCATGTTTGTAATGATTCTCAATGGCCAACTTTCACAATTTATTTATTTTATTAAAATAACTACTTATTATCGTAACCCAGAAATCATTTTGTTTCCTGAATATAGTCTTAATACACATTTCACAATATCTATCGTCTATTTTTTTTATCGGCATGGCTCCACACAACCTAACAGCCATCTATTTTACTGTCGGCATTCGGACTCCTCCGCCGTCTTATCAAGTCTTCATCAAAGAACAAACCCCTGGCCCACAGGTCTCCTTCCTCTTCACCTTGAGCCGCTCGTAGTGTGCATGTTTGCGTTTCACTGCGTTAACTTTATGCTCCCTTTGTTTTCAGTTGACAGGCCGGGAGTTATGTAATGGGCCGCCCATAAAAGCATGGCCCTTTATGAAAACTCCAGTGCTCTCTACTTAAGACCAACACTAGACACTAGGCCTTGTCTCTTCCTTTCTTTATGGCCATCTGTGTTAAAGCGGGGGAGGGATCGCTCCGGAATCGCAAGTTCAAACGCCTGCCGTTGCTTTTATGGTGTCAATTGCTGAATGGATACCTCTGCAGACGCTGGTACAGGAGGACTTGGCCGAGGTCTTAATCCAAGTTTGGGGCCGGTTAGGGGCAGGGTCGTTTCTCTCGGCCAGGGAGAGGCGGGTGAGTTCATTGCCTGGGTTGGGGCGGTAGGTAACCTCTGCTCTCTCGGTGCTGTACGTCTCCCCTCAGTGGACACTTGAGGGGGACTCATTGTTTAGTTGTGTGAAGATGAAGCACCGCACACTGACGGATTATGAGATGGCTGCGTGATTTGTGGGCGGAATGTCCACAGAACCACCACCCCCACAGATGGACACGCACTTGTACTCTCTCACGTTGGGAAAGAATGGTTTAAACACAGATTTGTTCTATGAATGAAGCCCATTGAGTGTGTTTACATTTACAACAAGACGCAGATAACCGTTTAAATGTATAAATACTGATTTTAAGGCGGCAAATCAACATATTGACAACTCAAGTATGATGTGTATAATAACTTCCACTGATAGAACATCCTATGAGAAGTTCTTCACATTCATTTGCATTTAGCTTGCATGTTATCTACTTGTTGTATGACAAGTAATCTTATCGGTCCAAAGATCTGAATATCCATTGAAGGAGCCAAGGGTCCATGAGGTAAACGGGTACCTGATGTGTCTGCAGCTTTGTCTCATGAATGATTAGAAATACAGCAGTATCTCTACCACTCCCTAGTCTTGTCCAGAACTGATGGGAGGGATTGATTCTGTACTCTCTGCGTTTGGCCGAAAAAAAGACCCTCCTTCATCTCACCCACCGTTCTGACACTACGCAGCTCCTACGCTGAAAACAACCAGATGTTTTGCACCATTTGTTCCATAGTAGCAGAGCAAGAGCATTCATTTCAACCCTGCAAAAAGCTTCTGAATCGGGCTGTTGGTCATCTGAGGCCGGACAATGCGGGACTAGTCTTCACTCCAGCTCGGAGTACCATTTAAAGGGCTCCACTGTGGTTTGTTTTAGTTGTTTCGGTCATGCATCTTTAAACAGTTCCTGATACAGAGTGACATGGACCTAAAGCCTTTGAACACTGCTGTAGAACTGCATTTTAAGGCGCTTCACCTTTTAAATGATAAAAGTAGTGAGTTATCGCTTTGTTTGTCATGCACTTAAACCCTTGAGGGGTATTATTAAAGGGGAGAATGCGATGGAAAGAGTATTGTAAAGAGTATTTTTAAAATCTTGTAAATCCTGGTAATTTATGTCACCCTTTTCCCAGGGAATGTCACCCCCCTCCCTTATGGTTTGCATTTAGGGCCGAGCAGCAACGGACTGATGTGTGTACCTGTAATAGGGACTGTTTAACGCCCCCTCCCTCTCTTCATCTTTCTCCCCCAAATCCCTCTAGTCAGGATTTACTGTGCTGACCTCCCAACTCTCTGGTTCCCTTCCCGGGAGCTGAGGGCCTTCCCAGGCTCCCCAACCCGGTCGGAAGCTTGTAGCATTTAGGGGCTGTGCCTCTTTTTTCCCATCCCAGGCACTGCATTTAATCAGTCCAGGCCTGCTGTGATTTGGTTTTAATTCTAAGGGGTGGGCCGATTTTGACGGTGTGATTGAAGGCAGTGATAAATGAGGGCTATACACCCGGTACGAACACCATTACTGGTATTACTTCATTTATTAAAGTGGAACTGGGCTTGTTTGCACGTTTTGCACAAGGTTCAACTCCAAAACCTGAACCATAAACATGCATTTCAGCATGTTATAGACCTTAATATAGAATAGATGGTTCTCAAAGGTTGTGACGAGAGGTTGCAGTGACATGAACCTCAGTGAACAACCAACATTTGTTTCCTGTCGTTTCGTCGAATAAGTTTGTAGGTACATATGAAGGCCATCATTTTGTGCTTCCAACGCAAAGGTGTACCTCGAAAAACCTTCTGTTGGCTGGATTCTAAGGCAGCGTCGCATGTGTCCTTTGTGGATAAAACAATCAGTGAAAAAATGTATCCAAAACGGCAGAGATGGGGAAGAATGTTTAAAAAAGGTTTCATTCAAAATTGACTTTTGTTGAGAAAAAAAAATACTTTTTTTAAATGGACTGTTTAAGCCAATATTTCTGTGCTTTTTTTTTACTTGTCAAAATATGGAGCTGTTAGCATAGCAACATGCTATCGCCAAACTCTATCGTGATGTAAGAAAAACAATTCTGGATCAAGGTCTCTACTTGCACTATTTATTCATAACACATTGTGGACACAAATATTTTAACAATTCTTAAAAGATATATCATGGTTTGGCCATCTGAGATTTCGGTATGGAGATACATATTAGGATCATGATTTTTCAGTAGTGTGTTTTGGTGTTGTTTGTTGTTTGGTTTTGGCATCTGATAGTCTCACATAGCCAGATTTTCAGACTGACGGTAGAAGATCTGGACTCCATAGCAGCTTTCATTGGCCAAGGGCCGCCCAGAGGCCGTCTTACTGACATGCAAAGCATCCAATCACAGTTGTGTAAAACTATTGGACGCATTTTAAAGAGTCTATGCCGTGACCTTTGCATACTTCACATACTTTTGAAAATCCAGCGTTCAGCTGATCCTGATAAGCGCTCATTGTCACAGTTGTAAACACGACGTCAATCTTCTTCCATGAGGGGGTTTGGCAACGCGACACACGTCTCCCGGTCATCCTATAGAATTCAACCAATCAGATGGCGACTTAGAAAATTTTTCCAGTTTCCAGTTACTTGTGCCATATGCATCAGACGTTCAGCCAGCGGTCTGCAGGTGTGACGTCTTGGACTGGTGACGGTTGACATCAGACTTAACAAGCAGATTGAAGTCTCCTGTGCGCAATTTGTGTACCGTGAGTTACTACCTATATAAAATGTTCCAAATTGGTCACTTATGAGGTTATATGCCCATTTCGATGCTGCCTAGGTAGGAAGTGGATAGCGAGCGAGGGAGCTCACTAGGTTTTGGAACGGAGCTCAAGTGTGTCCTCCCATGGGGCAAATCTGAACCTGTGTGTGTTCAGCGTACACGCTCAGCAGAAGTGGATGAGGCATCCCTGTCTGTGTTTTATGGAGTGTAATTGTGCGCTGGGAGGCACTGCCCTCTATTTCTCCTCTTAATGGCTGTTTGTGTGTTGTTTTAGTGGCAGATTTACGTGTGGGACGGGCAGAGAGGGGCGGGTTGATTTACAGCTGGCTGTGGCTTTGGCCTCACTGGTTGCGTGTGTGCGCACGCACTGTCACTGTGTGTGTTCCAGGTGAATGTGCAGTCTGGCCGCCAGCCCAGCGTGTTGCAGAAACTGTGTCAGCTGCCGTTCCAGTATTTCAGCCACCCGCGACTCATCAAAGTGCTCTTCCCCTCGCTCATCTGCGCCTGCTACAATAACCTGCAGAACAAGGTCATCCTGCAACAGGAAATGAGCTGTGTGCTGCTGGCCACCTTCATACAGGTAAATCGCACCTTCATACACACCATCACTCATGCAATTCACACTTTGTTTCACGAACATGTCCTCAAACTCTATTCCTGCTATAGAGGAGTGTGTTCACACGGACAGCCGTTTGCAACTGCAAAACATCTCAGTGATTGATAACACATTGACTGAATGAATCTCGGACCACATGGGATTAAAGCGGCAGTTTATTCGCAAACTTTTTTGCGGTATTTAGGTTTTTCACATATATTTGCAACTTGGATGAACACAACTCCACTTAAGTTTTACTCAAGAAACCTTTGCAAATATGTTCCTAGTAGACTCATCAATAAAATTAAATGTATTCATTACAAAATGTAAAAATTATTTTAAAATAACTTTCTCATATCCTAGCATATTTTAGAACAGTTATAAATCGAAACTTCTCTGAACACTTATCCCATCTTCCATTGGTCAAAACAACACAGTCCTGCCCCCAAAATAACCCTGTTGGTTCAGCCAATGCACAGTGCTTCACTTTTCTGGGGAATCCTTATACAAATGGTTTACTTTTAGTTGTACATGAATTATGGAAGCTTTTTTCCACCACTGATTTAAAAAAAAATGTATCTCGCAGTTCTGACTTTATAACTTGCAATTGCGACTTTGTCACGCAATTCTTTCTTTTTTTCAGTCAGTTGCTAGAAACAAGGTCAGAATTGTGAGATACAATTACATTGTAAACGTATTCATTTGGCTTATATACAAAGCGACTTACAGTGCATTTAAGTTATTGGTGTATTCCCTGGGAATCGAACCCATGACCTTTTAGTTTCTAGTGCCCCAACACCCCCCTAAAAGAAGCAGCTTCCTTCGCTCAGATGGATGGTTTCCTCTGTCTGTTTGAGTGGATTTACCTGCCACTACTTGAGCCTCCAGTAAACACTCTCTCCCTTCATCTTCCTCCTGACAGCGCTCTCCACACTACACCGCCGCTGCCATTACTTACAGAGAGATTAGCTCTTACTCCAACAAAGACAGGGAATCGTCATCTTATTCAAACAATGGAAAGACTGACGATGTCCTGCAACTTGACATCAGTTGCTGAGATTGACAAAAGCTTTATCCACTTTATCCAAAAGTTAATAAAAAGGAAATTTGGTCCTTAAATAATTTTCTCTGAAGTTTGTAATAATTTGCATAGCCAAACTGAATGGCAAAAAAAAAAATCAAAATCAAACGGACTTCTCTGAACACTTATCCCGAACACTGATGATCGAAACACCATTGACCTGCCCCTGAATCACCCTATTGGTTCAGCCAATGCACAGTGTTTCACTTTTCAGGGGAATCATTATACAAATTGTTTACTTTTAGTTGTATGCGAATTATGGAAGCTTGTTTCCGCCATGGAATACTTTTTTATTCCCAGAATTGTAAGAACTAAACTCACAATTCTGACTTTCTCTCAATTGCGAGTTTATATCTCTCAATTCTGACTTTTTTTTTCTCACAATTACGAGTTTATATCTCTCAATTCTGACGTTTTTCCCACAATTACGACTTTATATCTCTCAATTCTGACGTTTTTCCCACAATTACGAGTTTATATCTCTCAATTCTGACGTTTTTCTTGCAATTCTGACTTTTATAGCAATTATGAGTTTATCTCGCAACACTGACTTTTTTTGTCACAATTACGAGTTTATATCTCGCAATTCTGACTTTTTTCTCGCAATTGATTTATATCTCGCAATTCTGACTTTTTTCTCACAATTGCGAGGTTATATCTTACAACTCTAACTTTTTTCTTGCAATTCTGACTTTCTCGCAATTGCGAGTTTATATCTCTCAATTCTGACGTTTTTATCACAATTAAGAGTTTATATCTCTCAATTCTGACGTTTTTCCTGTGATTCTGACTTTTATATGAATTACGAGTTTATCTCGCAATTCTTTTTTCTCTCTCACAATTACGAGTTTATATCACGCAATTGTGAGAAAAAAGTAATTGTCAGATAAAAAGTCGCAATTACCTCTTTTTTTTAATTTATTCCATAGTGAATATCTGTCTTGGGATAAGAGAATGTTTTGCTCCACGAACGCTCGTGGAGCAAAACATTCTCTTATCCCAAGACAGATATTGGGATAAGAGGATAAGACACCAAATATTCCATTTGGATAAGACACCAAATGGAATAAATAATAAAATCTGTTAATTTTGTGTGATCCAGGACTGTGCCATCAATGAGAACCAATCGGACAGCAAAGCTTCACAGCCAGGTGAGGACTATATTCGCCAAATTTGAGGAAAAACAAGTCATCCATATGAAATCTCAATACATCTTTCCATACACGACTGACGATATCCAGCTTTAGACATATATTTAAATTACGCTACACATAATATACATTTCAAATTAGATTAATTGTCTAAATGTTTACAATTGTGAAATGGATCCAGAAATCCCCATATTCTGTTCTGAAGTGCATTAGTTAAAAATAAATGGCTTTAAAGGCTCCTTCTGTCTGGCATTGATTCAATGCTTTACTTCCTGTGTGAGTGTTAAACCTCTGATCTTTCCCCATCAGAGAAGGGCTGGGCTCCTCTGAACTACTGCGAGCTCTCCAACCGCTTCCCCAGAGACCAGTGGGACTCCGCACTTCAGTTCTTCCTCAAGAAGCAGGAGGAGTGAGCCACTTACAGAAGCACATTACACACATTGACATTGAAACCTAATGTATATTCCACAATGCAAAACTGTCCTGGAGGGGTTCTAGGGCACAGATGAAGACAGTCATCAGACCTCCATCGAAGCCGTCAATCAGTAGTGAGTCATTCCCAGTGGTTTTCCAGTAACTGTATATTAGCGCACTGAAAAAACTGACTCGTCACACACGTGTTTATGAGCTATAGAATGTTTACAAATAGTTTCATTTACAGGATTTTACCTTAAATACATTTTTGGACATTCAGTGATGTTTTTCACAAAAGATAGCCTAGTTTGACTGATATTCTGTTGTTTTGTAAATAAAAAGATACTGGGGAATGAAGTAGAACAAACTGAAGCCCTCGTTTAATTTAGGGAGAATGACGAGTTACCTCATCCGTCGGTTTTTATGTTTCATATTTTTCAATGCGTAAAGAGGAAGATTTCTTCCTGTAGCTGACATGTTATGATTTTTTTAATGTTTTGTTGTTGTGTTTCTTTGCTTGTTCGCTTTTTTATACTGTAATTTATACACGATTTCAGCACCTTTTTTTTTCTTGTTAACCTGTTTTCTGTCATTTTCTCAGTGTATTGAACCAGTTTAATTTAAGAAACGGATGAGTTTAATAAAATATTTAATACTGCTCAATCGAAGTTATTCTTTCATTTGTAACAGAGGATGAAATTGTTTACCAGAATGTTTTTGGACCGGCAGAATCCAAAAGTCAGAGATGAAAATAGTTTTTTCAATACAAATGTTTTCATTTATCAATATAAGATGTAACGTAAAATGTTTAGAATGTCTTAGTATTTGGTTTGACTCCCTTTTGCTTTAATATCATGAAGTTAGCCAAACTTAATGATCGTGTTCTCCTGCATGATTTGAGACGATCTAAAGAGCATCATGAGCTTCAATGGAAGCAAGACCATCTATACAGAGGACTTCAGGTTTGTTCACGTGATTAGAGAGCTAGAAACAATACATCTGAAATATTTTTATCAATTGACCTGATCACGTTTCTTTGCTTAACATTTTTAAAGTCCTACAACTTTGTTTATTTCCAGGTTTAAATTACGTTTTGAATCTCAGACCCTCAATGTGATCTCAGACTTTTTAGATTCTAAAATATTGTACATTAAATATATTCACAATCACACTATTTTATACTCCCATGCATAATTGTGATGTTATGTAGAAGTGTTATAAGTACATTTCTCAAAAAAAAAAAAAAATTTAATTGAGAGCTTATGTATTTATTAAGTCCGTTCAATGAAATTTAAGTTAAAATGACTCAAACATCCAAGTTGATTGTACTTAATTTAAGGCGGCAACTTTTTTTTTACAGTGAAATGCAGTGGAGCTGGAACCTGAAATGTGGGTTTAAATGGCATTGTAAAAGGGTTGTGGCCACGTAACCAGGGTCCTCTTTGGCCTCGGGGTGCACCACAAACACTCCCGCTTTCTTCCGTCCCATCCTTCTCTCACACACACTCTGACTATGTCTTTTCTGTACCTGTGTGACTCACTGCAGCTCTGAGTGAGTCACTCCATACATGACTGTGTCAACATGCACTGGAGCCTCTGGGTCAGACTCACTTCCAGTTTCAGAAGAACTTCAGTTCTAAACTAAATCTGGATGTTCAAATGTTGGGAAATATCACTTAAAGTGCACTTGGATTGTCTGAGACTTTTTTAAAACACTGCCTTTAGATGCAATCCAGTAAAATAAATGCATTTTATGTGAGATCTAGATGATGGGCTTTGAAATGGAAGTGGGTGTATATGTGACAACTTGATTGGGAGCTGTTTTTATAGACCATTCCGATATTTGCCATTCCGAAACCATCCGAGATCTCGACGTTCTTGTGATTTTGGCAGAGGAACAGAGGAACACTGTGGCCCTTTCCGTCCTGTCAGTTAATGAATCATGAATTCGATTGCTAAATCTGTTGTCTGAATGTCTCTTGCATTCACTGAAATGTTTCTCTTATTTTCTCAATTTAATTAAGAAACGCGGCTGTGAAGAAGAAAGAAGCGTTTTTATGATGGCATTCTAAAGTTTTACATATACAATATCAATGCTATAACAATTAACAATGTATTTATTTATTTATCTCAGTGTGGGAATATGTTTAAAATAAAAAGGTGATGCAATAGCAAATTTCAGACTATTATTTTATAATATGACGGGTTTTTATTCATGATAAAACGCGTTCATGATTCATGATTTAAATTCATGATTTAAATTGCGCTTGTTTTTTGTTTCATTTTTTAAATTATAATAAAAAAAAGATAAATAAATGAAAATAAGATTTGTGTCCAAGAAAAATATCGAGTCATTTTGCTGCATTTTGTGTAGCCTGCGTTAAAATTAATATTGTTACATTTTAATCAAATAGCCTACCGTAATTATTCCCTCTATATACTTTGACTTTCGTATGCCTTGCCAATTTAGTTGTTTTTATTAAACATAATATACGAAATTATTATTTTTAGGCTATTGAATGTTATTGCAGTGAAATTACAACAGGTAAAAAAAAAAAAACTCCGAATGCGTTTGACATCTTTTGCCTGTTCTCAGCATCAACATTTAGATATAGATTATTTCGTTGTAGGCTATTTAAAGGTTTGAGCTGTACTATTGTGACAGTTTTAAATTAATTGTAAGGAATAAATGAAGCTTGAATGTATGAAATGACAAGACGTTTCCATAAAGGGACATGTAGGCTATTAGTTGTTTGGTTTAGAAGTCAGATGTGTTTTAGGTTTCGATTTATAAACTAAAGGTTAGCTAAATACTTTGACATTCACATTAAAATGACAGACAGGGGAGGGTTGTAATTAGTAAAGACTTTAAAGATTTGTTCTGTACACATATGAACTTGGCTTTAGTGTGCGTTTATTTAATTAGCCCTAAATTATTAAATTAGTGGCGGAATTTGAAGCAAGATGCGGCTTTTGACCTCTGCCCATGACATGTGAATCGTTATTTCTCCCAAAAGCAACCATCATAAGCCCTGCATGTCGCCAACCCGTCGTCATTCAGAAGAAGAGCTGTTTTATTTTAATCCAATTAACCTTTCTTAATTTCATTCGATTTAATGGGGTGTAATCCCGATCAGATCTGCACACAGTTTAGCAATTAAAAATCATTAAAGATACCCCTATTTTTTTTTAAGTAGGCTATAGGCTATTTTTAGAATTCGTGTACAACAGAAATTAGCCAACGTGGCATTTGCATTTCATATAATAAATGCAGTTATGCATTTTCTGAAGCAAAGCAGTTTTTACAAGCTAGCAAATGAATAGTGAATGAATACGATTTTGGTGGGTATAAGCTTAGGTTTAGGCTTTAGTTGTTTAATTGAATTATTGTCTGTCGTCTTTGCAAACAGAATCGACACTTTCACACAGAATGCGCTTTAGTAGATGTAAAAGATGTATGCATGAAAAAAATACACCAATTCAGATATGTAAATATTAGCCTATATTTTCGTATCTAATCGCTGTGAGATTTTGCTGTTAGATTTTGAATAGAGAACTTCTAACAACTCAATGCAGGATTTTCAGACATAGTTTATTTCATAAAGACCCTATAAAATCGGCTGACTATGGCAGGTTTTTTTGTGTTTACGTATTTCCTAGTTAAACAGGAAGCTTGAGGGGGACATGTGGAAGGCCTTGTTTTGGCATGCCATAATAACATATATAGGCTAGCAGCTTTGGAATTTCCATACTTGTTTAAATTCGACGAAAAAGTATTTCTCCACCACTATTAAAGAACGCTCTTGTGCAGTGTGTGAACCATAATGGATATAGGCCTATTTAAGCTGACACAGCCTACATCCGCCATGTTAGCAATGTCAAGTGAAATACTTAGCACTGCAGGTGCTATAGCCACACATTCAACCTCCATTTAATTATCTACAACACTTACAGTTAAAAAGAGCAGACATTAGATGTCACTGTGCATGCACTTTTTGCATAATATATAGGGAAGTATCTATAGGCCTAGGCATATCTGAATTATTTGATGCTTTAGTCATTTGCCGGCATTGGGGGAGGGGCGTTTGTCATTCTACACAGCATTTGATTGGACAGAAATCAGGAGTGCAGGATGAGTCATCAATGTTTTTGTTCTATTTTTAGAAAGATACTAAATTCATATATCCAGCAAAAGTAAGCTTGTCAACATTGTTTAGCAGAACACTGTTGTCTCAAAGCTCATGGACTAAAAGCCACAAAACTCCTTTTTGGGATTTCCCAGGCTGTTAAAAGTTTAACATTTATTATAATTTATATATATATATATATATATATATATATATATATATATATATATATATATATATATATATATATATATATATATATATATATATATATAGGCCTATATATATATATATATATATATATATATATATATATATATATATAACAAAAAACTAAACAAAATAATGTTTAAATGCCTGAATTAATTGGAGAAAATGAAGAAAAATAAACGTAGGCTATAGCAACAGAAATGACAGCGCTGCCTTACAACTGCTTATCCTCCAGAGAGTTTAGTTATCTGACAAACAGGATTATCTTGCCACAATGGCCCGCAGTGATTTTGGTCTGATCTTCTGGTGTCCAGCGGCTAAATCTCCTGACTCGGAATGAAAAGAAACCCTGGACATGCAAGGGTGCGTTTGCCGAAAGGGAGTCCCGTTAAGAGAGAGTTGCTTCGGGTTTGTTGTGCTTCCATTCAGTGGATCATTTGCAGGTGATGCCGAGCGCAGATAAGCGGCCGCCGATCCCTGTCCTCCGTCTAGACTCACAGCTTTACGAGCAACACGAGATTGATCACTACTACGGGAGGGCTTCAATTACTCATTCAGTATCCGGTCGGTACGATATTTAAATAGATGGATAGATAGATGTATATTCATTCGAAGCCTCCGTTAAGGGCTGAATGTGACAGATCAGGGATCTGTGATCATGTTATGGCCTCAATATATCAATGCATCTTTATACGTGATTGACCAGCAGATAAGAGACTTTGGTTACACTTAATTTTACAGTGTCCTTGTTACATATGTTACATGTACTTACAATAACAGTAAATTATGCATAATTACATGCAACTATCCCTCAACCAAATCCTAACCCTACCCTAATCCTTTAGTAAGTAGGCTACATGTAGTTAATTAATATTACTCAGTACTATAGCCTATAATTACACTGCAGTGACACCTTAAAATAAAGTGTAACCATTTATTTTAAGGTGTCCGGGTTAGGAATATGGTTTAGGGTTAGTTGCATGTAATTATGCATAATTTATAGTTTTTACTGTAACTACATGTAACATGTGTAACAAGAACACTGTAAAATAGTGTTAACGAGACTTCACTCAAGAAAAACGATTACTTTTTAACGATACCAAAACCCATATTTTGTGCTCACTATATTTATAGGTTTCATAAAGAACCAAGAGCAGCATAATAATCTTATCCCCAAAACAAAGAACATTTTCTGCATAATGCGATTCTTTATAATCAGTAGCCTACAATATTCCGTCTTTATCTCTGTTACAATTTCCCAAAAACTATGCACAAAAAATAGAAAGGTAGGCTATATGTATATATACAATAATGCACGTCTGTAGGTATAACGAAAAAGCTAAATAAAATGTCATAATAAATTCAGATATCACAACACTGCAGTTATTCACTATTTAATTGTGTTCACGTTGCTCCTGTTCTTAGATCTTTGGACAGTTATTTCCCGTCCCATATCCAGTTGTATTATGACTGAAGTGTCTTTCATCTTGTTATAAAAAGATATGTGTAAAGGTAACATGATATGGTTGTCTTTGCATGCAAGCTTCTTCAGACATAAACAGCATTTAACGTAGTTTATTTAGGTCATTTCTCACTTTTTGGTATGGACGGTTGTCCTGACAATAAATAACAATAACTTACTTTTTTAAATCGAGAGGTTTATACAATCTGTCATCCATTCGTTAAGATAAAATATTTTACAGCTCAGTTCTATACATCTTCGGAGAGATCATGCGCACTAAGACAAAAAAAAAAGTTGATTTTTGTCTTATTTGGAAAATACCACTTGTTGATAAAGCTACACATTGATGGTCTTGAATAAACACTGTTAAGACTGTTGTTTTCGTAACTGGTCCATAATCAAAACCAAAATAATGTGTTCATATTCCGTTGGACGTCCTGGATATACGGTCCAAATGCTTTAAAAACAGTTTTGTAACACGTCTGGAAACCCCAAAGTCGCTTGGAAAGGCTCCTCCGTTTGGCAAACTGTTTAAATCCATCTTGTTTAATCCCTTTTTCCGTTCGAGGCGGTGAGGTGATGGGTTTTCATGCAGGGCGGGTGAGGGCATGCTGGGGCAGGAGTCTCCGGTGGGCTCTCACGTCTCCACGGGACTGGGCACCATGCTGTTGGGGGTGTCGGGTAACTGCGATGACAGAGAGGTCACATCACTACCAGACGAGTTACCCAGCGAACCCGACTCGGAAAATGACACCTATAGGAGGGTGAGGGGGAGAGTTGGGAATCAGTAGGCTGTTCGATAGCTGTCAACATGCTGAGACTATAGGTATAATATACAACTGCGGCCCGAATTTGATTATGACTGAGTTTTACATACGATTTGCAATTGACATTTACATTAGCCTACACAACTTTGGCATGGTGTTACATAACAGACAAAATAAATATAGGTTACGCTAATAACCAGTGTGCGAATTAACAGCGTGGGATCAACTTTTCAAAGGAATTTCTGTCTGAAATTTCGCGCGATTTCGTGAGCGTCTTGACAACACGTCTTTACAACCCTTACAACACGTAAACAATTTTTTTTTAATTTATCGTTTTTTTCGTAGACATGCGATATGCAAATTTATAGTACTAAATAGCCTATTGACAGTAGGCTATGTTATGTCGATGTACCACCCGATATAGACTGTTCTCAGTTGTTGCTACGGAGTTCGGACAATCTTGCCACATTGAAACATGTAAAAACTCTGTAAAACGAAAAGGCTATATGCCTACATATAGGCCTACATTATTTTTTCCCCTATTAAGTAAAAAATAATTACGATAAAGTGTTCGCTTGAAACTAGAAGCTACTGCAAAATATCATTTGAAATAATTGCCAAATGGCAGCGCTTTAGACCTAACAATTGGTAGCCATTTTTTCTCTTGAAAAATGCTTAAATTATAATGATTGATAATTTTGATAAAAGAAAAATAGTCGGGATGGAATGGACTGGAGGAGCACATTGTTGTCAAGCCTAGTTGTTAGTCCCTATACACACCGGACGCGAATAGCGCGTCAGGCGCGAGTGATTTCAATGTTAAGTCAATGCAAAGACGCGTTACACGCGTTTTACGCGCGTAACGCGTCTTTGCATTGACTTAACATTGAAATCACTCGCGCCTGACGCGCTATTCGCGTCCGGTGTGAACGCACCATTAGGCCTTATAGTAATAAGTGTTCGGGGATGGCAGTCCTCACCAGCTGTTGGAAAGCAGGCTGGTCCAGGTCACTCTGTAAGGCAAATTCGCTTAAGGCTTTCCACGGAGGCTGATAGGTTTGAACTTCTACAGGATTTCCCTGGACCGTGGTGTCATGTCTAATCGGGCTGCCTGCCACCAGAGGCGTTCCCGTGAGACCTTGAAGATTCTGCAAAAGGTTGTGGAGAAACCTTAGCGACACAGCTATCATATTTCAATTTTAAAGAAGCTTAACATTTTAGGTGGGAATTTCAAATGTGTTCAAAAATCATTGAAAAAAATCACAGCCATTATATATTGAATTTTGAATGTTTATTATGCAGTGAAACATTAAATGAGATAGATAGTTAGATAGATAGATAGATAGATAGATAGATAGATAGATAGATAGATAGATAGATAGATAGATAGTCAAAAAAGTTGCTGCCTTAAATTTTTAAGTTGGCCTACAATCAATTTGGATGTTTAAGTCATTTTAACTTAAATGACATTAACCTGACTTAAAAAATAGTTGATTCTTGTATAACTTATCAAAAATAAGTTAAGCAATTTTCAACTTTTTTACGAGTTAAAGCAATGTAAAAACATGCCATAACGTAGCTTATTGATCATATAATATTATACAGAGAAAACTAGGCTATATGATAACCCGAAAAATGTCGCAAGCCTATGTAACATCAAGATATTTTTAATCTCCAAAGAAGCATAAAGTCAACTCGATTATAAGCAATATTTGCAAAGAACCATTGAAGAAACTTTTTTTGAAGGGTAGCATAGTCAAAATTAGTTTAGTAAGCAGATTCGTTGATTGCCAGCACTCATTAGAATTAAGTAGTTTACAAAACTGATATTCCTACCGTTTTGTCGCTGTGTTGCTGTTGTTGTAGTTGTTTCATAAGTATGGACCTCTTCTTGTCTTTGCAGCGCTTGTTTTGGAACCACACTCGTATGACCCGTGGACTCAGACCGGTCATTTCCACGAGCTGCTCCTTCATGAGCGCGTCCGGTCGCGGGTTTGCGTTATAACACGTCCGCAGAGTGTGAAGCTGCTTTTCGTTTAATACTGTCCGAACACGCGTGGTCTTCTCAGACTGCTTATGAACGTGGTTCCGGTGAGGTGGCTGACGAACTGGCACAGGTTCTGCGAATAAAATAGCCTACATGTAAATCACTTTTCGGCTTGAGGGGTCATTTCATTATTTAGACACACTGCAGAAGAGCACGCTTACTTGAAGGTTAAATTGTGCATACACACATCGGTCTGTAGCCAAGTGCGTGTCAGTCAAAACACCTCTTAGGGCCTTCAATATGCTCTCAACTTTGCTGTATGTGCAAAATGTTGAAGGATCGACATAGGATATAAAAGTATAACATGCAATAAGTGCACCATCTTGAGCAATAAGAGGGTTAAGTAGTGACACATAATCGAACAGAACATTTGAATAGTTTAATGCTGTTTAAGCTTTTAGTCAACTAGCAGATGTCAAAGCATTACAGTCCAACATTTAGGCTAAACCATTTATTTTAGTCAAATTATCAAAATGCAGTTTTAGTTCGAAATTAAACATTAAAAGTACAATTTATCGCCTATCTAATCAATAATGTATTTAAGAAAAAAAAAAAAAAAATTCTACTCTGATATCTGATAGACATATCCTACCAATCTAACAGACAAGAAAATAACAGAAGTCGCCAATACAGTGTACATGTTACATGTACTTTTCATGGTAATAACAGTAGCCTAAATTATGCATAATTACACGCAACTAACCCTAATCCCTAACCAAACCCTAAACCTAACCTTATCAACATTACTTAAATATACCTATACAATTACACTGTAATGACACCTTAAAATAAAGTGTAGCCCAGAACTCTTTATTTATATATCGCAATATTGCACTTTCTTTTTTATTAAAAATAATAATAAACGCTGTTTCCAACCAAACGCATAAACGGTTTCAGATTAATTTCACGTCATGTTACTTCAATCATAAATATCATCAAACAATCTCAGCCAGCTACAAGCACGTGCCATGAGGGGTTTTACACGAAAACAAATATCTTCACATTGGCACCGAACACAAGCTACTCGGAAGTCTGTTAACACAATTTCACAAGCTGATTAGATGTAACAGAGAACTAAAGTCAGGGATCTCATAGTGGCCGTTAGTAGCTATTATTTCACAACAACAACGACTACAATATCAAAAATCTTATTGTTAATATTATATTAGGCATGTTATTTTTGTGACTAGATTTGTGTACTGTTATTGTTGTTACAACAGCACCCCAATGAATTATAAATATAGACAAGTATGTGTAACTTGGACATTAACATTGCTTTTATTATTATGAATACTAATAATTTTCTCAATGGTATTTTTATTGTTACTACTACCTGGGATGTGCAAGGGCCTGTTGGCGTGAATGTTCCCGGGACTGATGGGGCTCCCGGCTGAAGCGCGCTCCATGAGCAGCCCGTGATCCGCCCGGCAGAGCAGCTCCTCGTCCCGCAGAGAGAACTCATCTCCCGGGAGCAAATGTCTGCTGCACACCGAGCACCTGAAACACTCCATGTGATACACGTTATCCCGGGCCCTCATCACCAGGTCGCTGCTGCAGAAACCGGTGTTGCATTTGGCGCATTTGATCCCGAATAATCTGCAAATTCCAGAAGAAACATTTGCTTATTTTTACTGTTCGTTTTCAAAATCGTCCAACTCATCTCAGCTCGATTTGACAAGGCCAAGAAATACGGATCGTAATCACAATTGTAACTCTTTTCTTAAAGCGTGTATATAATTAATTATAAGTGTTACAATACACACAATATAGCACAATGCATTTATCCTTTCATTAATAATTGCAAGCATACGCATAGCCGCAGAGTAAACAGTATAACACATCCAAACACTGTGTTTGACTGTTTTAATGCATTATTCTTTACAAATATGCTACAGAGTATTATAACTGAGGGTTCATATATTTACGAGAGCATACTGACATAATAAAGTGTGTATAAGACACAATGAACACAATGCTTTATAGCTTATATTTCTTTACAAAGCAAACTTCAAAACAATACCGAACAAACACCGGTATTAAAAAATCAAGCATGGCAAGGCTAAACCAAACATATCTGTATTAGCCTAATCACACAAGCCATGAAATATTGGAATTTTGCTGACAAATAATAAGTTTCCACTAAATAGGCTATCTTAGTTTTTTTTTTGTATGCTTTACTATATTTTGTATTATAGCCTATACTGTATAATCTCTGCAACAAATGTTGTTTAAAATACTCTTCTTTAGCTTATGATAAAACATGCAGAGTTTCTCCATATCTCTAGATCGGTTTGGGTCAAGAATCTGTGAAAAAGAGGGCCTCGACGAAATTCCAAAGCTGTGAAATCACAAATATATGAGTGACTCGTACCGTACGTAATCTCTCTTGCAATAAGTCTTGCCGTCCCGGACGAAGCAAGTGCACGTCTCATCCAGGTACTGACTGCATTCTGCGCACTTCAGACAGGCTGCGTGCCACTCCAGGTCCGGGGACACTCGCAGGATGTACTGATCATGGATCTGACTTCCACAGCCTACACACATGGCGATTCCAGACTTCTCTGGACATGGAGAGCAAGGATTAGCTAGTGTCCTCCGACTGCGCTCCTATATAGGCTGTTTAACCCCCCAAAACACCGCCGTCGTGCAAATATGCAAGATTATAGCTCATGCATCCTCGTTTGACATGCCATAGCCCACACAATGTCGTTATTTGTCCTGTTTTATTTCATTATATTGGTTCGTGTTTTTGGCTGCACCAATGGCAACTGTTTGCAGATAAGTCATGCTTAGCACAAAAAAATAATAACATAGGCTAGTCGACATAATATAATTTTTTTGATAGCCTACTGAAAAAAAAGTTATTATTATCTCGGTGTAATGTTAAACTGATTTTGCATAAACGATATTCAAAGTTCTTGTGCAATGACGAACAAATTTAGCTAAAACAAACACCCAGCACTTACTTTTTGAATGATCCCCCATATCACCCAAGAAAGAAGGATGGGGTAGAATATCCACCATACAGGAGGGTTAAGGCAGAAGGCGTACAGATGAGGAAATGGAATGGGAAACTGCCTCGTCCCGAGCTGACTAATAACTTCTGGCCGAAGAGCCTGTGGGAAGAGCAACACACAGACACGGGCTCTGACGTCACCGGGGCCCTGACGTCACATGCAAACCTGGACCACGCGCGCCCCCGAATATCAGCAACAGCCCGAGGAGGAGATCCGACCGCGAGACATGTTTTGAATATTGTCTACCGAGGAATTGACGATTAAACTCACACTTCTGTTTCTCCAAACATAACTGTGAAACAGTTGCAACGGTGAACAAAACACACAAGAAAAGTAGCTGGAAATTCATTAAATAGGGGGTATGTTTTAAGTTAGCCAACGTTTTAGTGCCAGTATTGCATTTAGGTGTTCAATGAGAAGCTGGACCAACGCACGAATGTTAATATGCAGCGACATTGTTTTCTGCGGGTTTAAACTGCATATTCTGACATAATCAAAACAAAACTAGAATGAGGTTTTAAAAATATATTAATTTATTTTCAAAATGTTCTGCAAACTTTCTTAAAACAAATAAACATTTAGCATAGGCTACATTCGTTTCGTTGCTTTTAAAAATGTCCGTAGGGAAAATCCATGTGAATTTATGTGCATGTCGACAGTGAGCCCCCTACTGGACATCAGAATATCTTCACATATATACCTATGGTTTCATATTTGTAATACAGTTCATAATCCGTTTTTGCCAGTCTAACAAAATGTATAATTTAGGTAGAAAATAACTGACTATAAATCTGAAATAAATTCAACAGAAATACTAAATTTCAGCTGTGCAGTGCATTAGAAAAAAACGGCTTGAGTAGGCTATTAAAATTAGTTTTGACTGCGAATGTAACGTGTTTCAAACCCGATTCATCTATTTAGGCTTCTTTGTGCGTTTCCACTGACATTTACCATCAAAAAATTGTCCAACTTTGACCTGCATTCTTCGGCTAGATTTATATTTAATCTGCTTTTGGAAAATGTCAGAAGAAGAGACTCAGCACAAGTTTGCTTAGAACGACTTTTTATTGTGAATTATTCGGTGAATTATTATTTCCAGCTGGTAAAACTTAGAAATGAACGTAAAGATTTAAAAGATTGCGTAAACTCTGAAGATAACTATTGTTTCAACTCACAAATAGTAAAGACAACTACTTTTATTTTTACTTTTGAGTTCAAAATCCACTCTTGTCACTACATTTGAAGTTAAGGAGAATAAATAAGTTTAAATAGGGCTGCTTTATTGGGCTGTCATGTTTTACAGCGTTCATGCTTCTCCCTAAATTAAACTCAGCTGGGTTATTCTGTCCATTTTTTTGTCATATTTATACTTAAATATTGCTGGAGGAAAAGTCCATAGGCTAATTTAAAATGCGACCATAATGAATCATTTCGTTTATTTCACTCTGAAAATGATTCGGACAAGAATCACGTGTCTGTGAATCAGAGTGACCGCGTGTCGAACCTCACCTTTGACTTTGACCTCTAACCTCGCAAAGAAACACATTTAATTTAGGATACTAAGAAACCATGTTGGCTCCACGAGGGGTCAAAAAGAGGCATCTAGGAGATTGCATGTAGCCTATAGCCTATACTTTTTACGTTTTATTGGTTTTAATCAGTTGACGACCATTTGTCGGTGATTTAAATTCAATACAAATGGATTGAATGAATCAGGTGGATAAAATATAGGCTAGCCTATACTGCGGGGAAAAAATGGTCAGAATACAATAATAGCCTAACTTTTTACATAATATTTACATACTGAATTTATCATTTTATTATATATTATATTATAATGTATCATTTTATTTTTTTAGTTTAATTGAACAGTCTATTTTGAATATATTCTTATAATAACCATGCAAAAAGTAATAAATCACAATCTTTCCCTTTTGTCTTGACCATATTTTGCACGTGAACACAATCAAATCCAAACATATCAAATCAGTAAAATTACGTAAAATTACATAAAATTACCAAAACAAACAAACAAACAAACAAATAAACAAACAGAAAGACAAACAGGGAACATTAATAAAAATCATACTCATAGAGCACTGTAAAAAGCTCATAGTCACTGTAAAAAAAATAATATGATCAATAAGTTATGACAACATATGTTTTTAAATTGCTTTAACTCATTAAAATATGTTAGCAATTCTAAACTTTTATTTTTTATTCTTTTTTATTTGTAGTTAGGCTATACAAGATTCAACTCATGTTTGTCAGCCAGTTTAATGTAGTTTAAGTTGAATTGACTTAAACATCCAAGTTGATTGTAGCTTACTTAATTTCAGGCAGCAACTTTTTATTTTACAGTGTTCATACCAACATGTTGCATAATACAGAATATGTGCTGTTGGTACAGCTGATTATGCCACAAGATTATGATGAAGTCATAAAAAATCTAACCCTTGGTTCAGTGGACCTTGTTACATTTACAGTCACCGTGGGAAACTAACTTTTCTTGAACTAAAAAGCTCCACAGAATGATTATCAAAGCTGTGAAACACCGCCCCCTAGACTAATTACGTAACCACTCAGTCTCCGCCCACTTTTCTATTAGACCGTTATATGAGTTATTCCGATATATATAGGTCTATGTAAGAAGAGTAAGTACACTGAAGAATATCACCTCCAAGAAAACCACATTTGAGCTGTTACAAATGTTACAAAATGTAAATAAATAAATAATAATAATAATGTTACAAAATGACTTTTACATAAGAGGGGCGTGTCTCTTCCGATCTCGCGAGAACTCAGCTCAACCTCTATCCCCTGTTACCAAAGCAGTGGCAGTGTGGAGGCTGATGGTTTGCTGCTGTAATCATGCTCAAAGCTGTAAACAAGACCTATCTCAGGCAGTTGGTAAGAAAACCCCGACGAAGCGACACATTAACCAGTGCGCACTTTCTTTTAAAGTTGTTATTCTTTCACCCTGTCCTTTCTAGACACAAATAGACCCGAATAAAAAGCTTAGCATGCTGGCTAACTCGCTCATTTAGTTCTGCAGGAGTTGTGTAATAAATATGTTACTAATCTGCTATTCTATTCTATATACACGCTTGTTTTATTGTATTGTTTTTGATATGTGATAGTTTATACGGAATGTCAAATGTTTGGTTACTTTGCTGACCTAATTTTTCATAGTTGTACAGCCTGCTGCTAACTAAGCGTTTACGTTAACTTGAACATATTCTCATATACTGTTTTTTTTAATAGCTTTAGATAGAAATATTGATCGTTGAATATGTTCATGACACTTTTAAGGCTTTGGTAACATCAATATGATTAGTTAATAAACAGAGCTAGCTAACTATCTGTCAAGGTTATGCAATATGTAAACAGTGCATTATGAAACCTCCTCACTGTCTTTAACTGATTGACCTAAAATGCATTTAAAATGTGACCTACATTGAATTTGATATGTTAATATATTAGGCCAGACCCTAAGTAGTATCAGAGCCGTGATATAAATCAGATTTCTAATGACCTCTATGGGCTATAAAACAATGTTTGGCTGCACTGCCCCAGTCTGCATTCAATAGAAGTAACCTTGTATCGGTTATTTGGGTGAAAGAGCCTGGCAGTTATTTATATCGTACTGTATCAGATTGACCACATATGTTTTTTCTTCTTTCCAGTCTGGTTTGATTCAGAGGTTTCAGAGTACTCTGGTTGTTGCCGAGCACAATAATGACACGCTGACCCCCATCACCCTGAACGCCATCACTGCTGCTAATAAAGTCGGCAGTGACGTGTCCTGTTTGGTTGCTGGAACCAACTGTGCGAAGGTATTCTCTCTCCTTTTCCATTGCTTTCTGTGTAGCAACTTGACAGCCTGATTTCAGGGCTATGATTATGGGTATTTGGACAGGTTGCAGAGCAGTTGTCCAAAGTTCAAGGGGTGAAGAAAATTCTGATAGCTCAACATGCAGCCTACAAAGGGTTGTTGCCAGGTAAACTCGAGGTTTTCTTCATAAATTTGGAAGTATTTGTTTGTTGTGTAAATTAAGTAAGATACAGTGCAAGGGACTTTGGATAAAAGAGTCTGTGATATTGAAGAAAGAGTGATTAAATGAAAAATGAAATTCTGCCTTTTTTCACAGAGGAGCTGACGCCCCTCATCTTGGCAACTCAGAAACAGTTCGGTTTCACACACATCTGTGCGGGAGCTTCTGCTTTCGGAAAGGTAAATCTAAGGCATACGACGAGGGCTGAAAGGGAGATTTCAGAGATTCGATTGTCTTTATCATTGAGCCATTGTGTTTTTTTACACACAGTGGGGAAAACAACATGAAAACATTGTTACTTTTTTTTATTTTGATGACAAACATGTGTCAGATTGAACAAAACTCATGCATGTTTTTTCTTGATCTTTTTATTTAATTATATTGTTGACAAACGTTTATCAGCAGCTTGAACAAAATTGACATTTTTATCTAAGTAAAATAAAAATAAAAGATGAACCTTTATCAGAAAAAAAATAAAAAATATTTAAAGACAAACTTTTATCAGATTGTACAAATTTGATGTCCATTTTTCAGGGATGTGATTTTTATGTATTTTCTGTCCTGAGAAGTATGACCCGTGTGAATTGCGTAAATCCGAGATTTTTTTTTTTTGGGGGGGGATGCTGGTTACTGAGTGATGATTGAAATCGTGAAATGGCCTTAAACTATTTTCTAAATCGTCTGCAAAATGTTACGTTTTCTAATGCATTTATTTAATGCGTGGATTGCTTCGAATAGCGCTGCATGTGTTCACGAGCTCGCTTCTCCATCTGCGGGACACTTTTAGCCAGGGTTTAAAGCACCAAATGACAGTAAAAATTTGCGTTGAAACGGTTACACGACACTGTTTTTTTTTTTAATAATTTTGTCAATGCATGTTTGTGAGGATGTGATACAGCTTAGTGTGATCATCAAATTGCAAAATGTTTGTGTTGTCACAAAACTGTTTGTCTGTAATGACAAATTTGTCAATGAAATTGTACTTTGTGTTGTTTATTTTGAAAAATTTTATACAATATCATCACATAAAAAAAATAGATCAAGGCAAATTTGTTAAATTCATAAAACAAATGAAGGTAAATGTTTACATTTATTTTTGTAAAATCTGATAAAAGTTCATCAAATAAAAAAGTATGTAAAATTTGTGCGATCATTTTTAGTTTTATTATATTTTTAGTTTTCATGTGCATTTTTTTTTTTTTTTTGTCATTTCGTTATGTGCTTTTGTCGTTTCATTAGTTTTATTGCTATTTCGGTTTAAATAATTTATTTCCAGTTAATATTTTTAGTACTTTTTAAAAAATAACTTTTTTCAGTTTATTGCCAAGACTAAATTTTCTAATTTTCGTTTAGTTTTTTCAACTACTATTTATTTATTTATTTATTCATTTTAATTTCAGCTTTTTTTAATTAACAGAATTGTTTTTGATAGTGTTAGTTAACGATAAAAAACCTGTGTAACATTTGCATAAAGTTTGTCATCAAATAAACAAAACCTATCAAGACAAAAATCAGTTAAATACAAAAAAGGAAAGCCTGACCACGCCCCCAACCCCCGCAAATATTATTTAAAAAATATTCTATCAAATTAAAAAAGATATATCTTATATTGCAATAATTCATACTATTGTACTGAAAAATTAAGACATCATGATAATAATGTATTAAAATGCAGTATATGTTATAATAAAAGTATTCATAAAATTGTTGTCTATTTTTAATAACAATGTTAATAATAATAATTATTATATTTTTATTTTACAAAACAGTAAAATTACAATACTAACATTTATGGTAATTTTTTCTTCTTCAAACGTTAAACCATTGAGCTTTCATTTTGGAGGGAAGCCGCAGAGAGACCTTCTCTTTGTTGACAACAGATTTATAACCGATTCTCATGACAAATGTTGCGTTCCCAAATGGAAATAAGTGACTCAAACACAGCACTGGCAGAGAAGCATTTACTGTGAGTGTTAACTGGGAATGAACAGTGCTGGGCTTTACTCTGAAACATGCAGCGCGTCAGACTATACATTTATAGAGTTACTATATATACATCACAAACTTTTTTTCAGAACGCACAATATCTTCGTTTTCTTCTTTTACATTTGCTACTTTTTTTGTTTGTAATAATGCTAAATATACATAGATTTTTGCCTTGATTCATTTTTCCATGTGATTGCATCAGTGATTAGTGAAGATGTTTTACTTAATGCAGGATTTTGTAGTTACACTCATTCCGAAGTTATTTGATTATTTCCCAGAGCGAACTGCACAAATGGGAAATGGATTAGAAACTCTCATCCCGCCGAGCCGCTATCAGGCTTCTTACTTTTGGAATTGTGGGAGAAGTCCGTCCTCAATAAGTGCGGCTCTATTATATGCAAGGTTATTTGTCATTCCACAGCCAAACTGTCAGGCAGCAGATCTAATGGTATTTAAATTGAATTGTAATACATTAAACAGTATCTTATGTAGCCTAACCCCAGACCAAAGAGATGTATTAGTCTCAATTTCCTCACTGGCTAAACGTATTTTATTTGATGGATTCTTAAGTGGTGGATTTGGTTTCATTATGTCACTATATAAAACACTTGAATTACCACTATGCAATATTTTTCACCTCTAGACATAACTTAGAGCTCTTTTTCAGACTCAACAATATTTATTCCGTCTGCGATGCAGGAAGGCCAAAATTTTCAGACACGCGTTTTGATCAATGCCTGCCGAAATAATGCTATTTCCAAACAAATCAAATTTGACCACATCTGCAGATATTAAGGATGTGCATGTTTTAATGGCTTGAACTTCTTCAGGAGCTTCGAATACATCCGAATGTCTTTAATAATGCTAAATGTATATCTTTATTTGTAGAATCTCCTTCCAAGAGTGGCCGCCAAGTTGGATGTGGCTCCCATTTCAGATATCATTGAGATCAAATCTGCAGACACGTTTGTGAGGACCATTTACGCCGGTAAACACACAAACGAATGCACCAGTAGCACTTCCAGATGTGCTGGTCAAGAAATGCTTTTCAAATAACCTTCCTAGTATGTTCCATATCTTTCTCTTTGTTTAACATGGAGTTTGTGATTTAGGAGTCTGGCCATCGGTTGGCTGCGTGAACGGAGACGCACAGTGATTTACACTGGCTTGAAACAAAGCGTATATTTTCTTTTTTTATCCTAGGGGGACCCTGGAGCCTTTTTGTCCCGCTTTGCATGTATTATTTTTCTGTTCACCGTTTCTCATCCATAAACTCCACTGCCATAAATACTTCCCAATTACTCCGGCCACTTTATCTTCGGCAAGCACAGAACACTCGATTTATGAGACTTTATTTTAAGTCACATTAATGTTTTGCGCGAAAAACATCAAATGAAAAGTTTTTTTTTTTTTTGCCACTTGTGGTGATCATTTATGTCCATGGTTTTCAACTGGGGGATCCATATGAAGGTTCTCAATTATCCTACATGTATTTGAATGAACATTTGATGGTCTTTTTTATTATTATATAATGTAGTAATGTGTGTCAATGTCCTTAATACAAATTAATATATAGTGAAAATCTAGATTCTCTTTACAAAAAAAATCTAGCCTTTTTTATACTAGGAGTACATGTCTACTAGGAGTAGTTTTATGTCATTATATTTCATATATTTACTGTGCGTGTATATATATATATATATATACATATACACACACACACACAGTATATATAATGCATTAATTTAATCGGCTATTGAAAAAAAAAACGTTACAAATTTGACGCACCCGCCCCAGACCTACATAGTTCATCTTATATTTTATACAGTTGATTGGTGATGAACATGAAGCAGAGCAACAGCTTCACTATAATATAGATATAATATCACACATATGATATAATATCACACAGTAACGAGCGGAATATCACACAAGTGCTGTTTTAGTCCCGATAGCATGAGTGCAAATGTGTTATTGATTTTATACAGAAGTTTTTAGATACAAATTACTTTTTTTCTCAATTTTGCCAATGAAAATGATTACCTGTAAAGCCACAGCAGAACTGTTGTGCGTCTATATAAAATATATATATATATATAATTTATACAATCAAATGTGTATATATATATATTTATACAATAAATATAAAGCAGCTGTAAATGTATCTAAATACCAATTCTGGAAAAAGCTACTGTGTCTAATATCTATTTGATGCTTTTCTCATTTAACACAATAATGACTTAAATTTTTTTTGGGGGGGTAATTTCACAGCTAAATTTGATGTGTAATTAAATCAATTCAAATTTGTATTGCTTGACAAAGAAAAGAGAAAAACGTGTGTAATTTCTTGTAATTTGATCTCTTTTCCCCTGTTTTCTGGCCACAGGAAATGCGCTCAGCACAGTCAAGTGCAATGAAAGCGTCAAGATCTTCACGGTTCGAGGCACTTCCTTTGAACCCGCGGCCGTAGACGGGGGCAGCGCCTCTTCAGAGGAAGGTACTCGGCCGTTTGAGACTGTTAAACACACTGTTGTTTGTTCATGTTTTTCTTTAAGGTCACGCTGACTTTGATACCACACACAAAGGTTTATAGTATTTAGTGTTGTATATAATCCTCCAGTCCGCTTGCAAGGTTTTGATGGCCTAGTTTGTTTAAACGTTGACTTTAAAGGGATCATAAAGGGGTATTTTGGAACAACTCCGCATGTTTATTTGGACGGCTCCTCACGAGATGTTGTTGCTTTTGCAGTCTCTTCGTCTGCCGCTGCTGGAGTCTCTGAGTGGCTGGAACAAACTCTAACTAAGAGTGACCGTCCAGATCTCGCCAGTGCTAAAGTCGTGGTTTCTGGAGGTAAGAACCGCAGTTGTCCACTGGACATTACAGGAAATCGTCTTGATGTATACTAATGCATGTTATAAAGTGTATAGTTCGGTCCCAAATGCAGCTTCAGCTGTGCTAAAATACTTGATATAACAGCATTATAATATGACCGTGCCTGTTCACATGTATATCACTGCACCACACCACAAATATTAACCAGTTTGATGTGTCAAGAACTGCATCTTCTTGCAGAGTCACTAATGTCTGATTCTTGTAAGGCACCGTACACCGTTTTATCATTTAACTTTTTTTTTTTAACAAGCAATACGGCACAAACTGTCATACTTTATTGCTTAATCAAAAAAATATCTTAATCTAAAACCGCTTCCCACAGGGACTACATCATATTTGTGTTTACGTTCATTGTTTGTATGAACTGTATACGAATTTAATTTAATGAAATATTATGATTTTAATTGTTGTTATATTGTTTTAAGAAGTTTCATTGTATATTTATTATTATTATTTAAAGTTGTAGCTTTGATGCTATGACAATAAATAAATACAACAAAATACATTTATAAAATCTAAAAATGATACCATGTGCTTTTATGTTTTAATGAAAATGTTCCTTTTTTATTGTATTTATTATTCTAATATTTTATTATAGACGAGCAGTTTTATAAAAAGCAATACGTCACAAACTCTCATACTTTATTGCTAAATCAAAGAAAAATAACATCAATAAATTACAATGAACTAAAACCGCTTCCCACCGGGACTACATCATCTTTGTGTTTATGTTCATTGTGTCATAATGTTGGGTATTCCCTTGAAAATTCTCTAGGCTATTTTTTTTGCTCAGAAAATCAATAGTAAACTGAGACCGTATCGATCCTACTGGACTCATAACCTCGTCAGTAATTTCATATTTCATGCCCATCTGCCGTCTCTTTGTCATAACAGGGAGGGGCTTGAAGAGCGGCGACAACTTCAAACTGCTCTACGACCTCGCCGACCAGCTGAACGCAGCCGGTACTGTGTTTTTGTCCTAATCATTGATTTGAACCTAGATTCTTTGTTTAGTATTTGTTTTTAATCAAGCTATGTAAAGAAATATGATTTTAACATGAAACCAACACTGTTTTATCATAGTTGGTGCCTCCAGAGCCGCAGTGGATGCTGGTTATGTACCAAACGACATGCAGGTTGGACAGACTGGAAAGATTGTGGCTCCTGTAAGTACCAAGACCGGAAACCAGTCGTCTTATTTCTCAGTCTGTCCTACAGTCCTTCATATGCACTAATTGCCTCTACAGAGGGAAATTCTTCTCAAAGTTGATAAACCCACCTGGGTTTCAGATTGATAAACCATCTTGACTTTGAATACAGCGACATCTAATTGTTGTTTCTGTTTGAATCCAGAAAGATGGATCCGTGTTGCCCTTTAAAAAGGTTAATTTTCCATTATCCGCTCCGAGTGGGACGTCCCCGCTGTCATTATCCACACATTAGCAGAGCTTTGAGGCGTTGTGATGTAGTTAATGGCACATCCCGGCTTGTAAATGATTTAGCAGAGCCATTAGTGGAGCCGCGCACCGCACAGGTCCGCCCCGAGCTCAAACCAGGCAAATCAGCCCCAAACCCAATTCTCCAAATGTTTTGACAAGCTTGTCAAGCGTAGCCCGACCATTGTGCATTAGTATTCACCCTGAACAAGTCCCGAATGAGTTCTACCAGTGAAATGAACTCGAGTCAAGATGGATGAGGGTTGTTTTGGGTCGATTGAGTATGTCTTTTGTGGTTAATTGTAATCTTTTAGCCCTCAGGGTGATGGTTTGATCACGAGATATACGTGGTTTGGAGGTTTTTGTTGCTTTTTTGGGTGAAAAACTCAAGTTTAAGGATGTGCACCATGACGCTGCAACTATATACGTGACATGGAGCTGTTTTAAATATAGTCTATGATTATAGTTATATAGAACTATTCAACCCTGTTATCCAAGATTTTTTTTTTTAATATTGCAAATATAAGTTTATCAATAACTACAAACCAACATTTGGTCTCAAGGTAGCTAGTCCTTACTGTATTTAATTTGCTTAATTTGATCAGCTTAATTTGGGCTACATTTTCAACCCTGTTACTTGCAACCTTGTTAGTCATTTGGCACCCCCCAACAGTGTCACCAATTTTGCATTGTTAGAAAGAAAAGAGAAAGAAAAATTTCCCAAGTTTTGGTTACAGGGTTGCTAGAATGAGTCCCTTCTGTATGACAGCTTAATTTGGGTTAATTTCAATCCTGTTACTTGCAACCCTGTTAGTAATTTGGTGTTTTTATCTCCCAGTGTCACCCCTTTTGCATATTTTATTCTGTTTATTGGTAGAAAAAAAAGAGAAAGAAGAATTTCCCAAATTTTGGTAACGGGGTTGCAAAAATTACAATGATCACTTAGAATAAAAATAAAAAATGAAGATTTTTGATTATATATTATTCAAAGTTTCAAACCAGTATTTAATATTTAGTTTGCTATTGTAATATTTAGTTTTGATTCATTTTCTAAACGTTAAGAACCATCTTTCACTGACCATTTGTTGATAAATAAATCAAACATCACGGTAAATCTCCAAGATATTCAGGCCTTGTTTTGTGCAAAGTGCCGACTTCCGTAATGTCTCATATTTTTCTATTTCATGCGGATCGAAACCTTTAGCAAAAAAATACATGTAGTGCAGGACTTGATTGAATCATTAAGCTGATGTTTTTGGTTCAGCCTATGTTGCATCAGCAGATACAATGTTTTAGAGGTGGAGAAATTAAATTTTTGATGATAGATTATTTTTCTTTTTGAAAATCTGTCATCAAAAGTTATTGGCTTTTAGATGCTTTGTGCCAATTATCTGGTAACTCAAAGTCGTTAGCGAACTTTTTTCTACAAGCTCCCCCATCGTCTGGATATTGAGATGTTTGCGGGTCTCCATCACTTCAGCCCATCTGACACACCAGCCCTGCCCTCTCTCCTCCTCCTGGCTTTTAGAGCTCCGGCTGGCCGGCCGCGTGTTCACAAATTGAAGCGGTGGCCCCCGGGAGAGCGCCACAGCCACATTAAACTGCACTGAAATATTCATGGAGCAGTGCATTAAGCTGAGAGCCACTGATGTAGCACTCCCTCGGGAGAAGGCTGGAGGCGAGGGGGAGTCCTGCCACATCCCCCAAGCACTCCTCTTTTGAGTAATTGTGAGGATGTTGTGGCCTGTGCTCTGGGACGGGACGTCAGCAGAGCGCTTGCAAGCCAATGCTGAGAGATTTAAACGTCCTTTGTTAGCGTAACACGTGACGATGCGAAATTGTTGAAACTCTGTATACGCAAGCAAGAATCTAGTTTGTGATTTTAAGAGCTGGCCTCGTTTACACCCAGTGCAGTTCATTTCAAGTGCTGCCAAGTGAAACACGGCACACCATATTGTTGCTTGGGGTGTCAATCAATCAGTCATGTGCGTAACATGACTCTGAACGCATATTAAATGAGCTTCCCCTTCACAAGTGATTCATAAATGCCTAGTTTTGCATAGAAATCGAGAGTAATATGTTTTGTTAGGTAAATGAAAATTTTGATTTGATTTGAGCTACATCTCTTAATGTTAAATGTTTAGAAAGCGATATTATTCTAATTAGTCAAATGCATTTTATTTATACAGACGGTCTTATGTAAAAGTTCATCTGTGATTACATGTAGGAACAGTTCTTCTGGATTTAGTCTGTGTGTGTATATATATATTATACACACACAGAGACACTATACAGTGTACGTACATGCGTGTATGTGTGTATATATATATAGTTAAAAAATAATAATAATATATATATGCACAAAAACACTCATTTAGATTTCATGACTTTTGACCCCACGTATTAAATGGGCTGTTAGTTTGCCACTGTACCTTTTAATATTTATGTAAGTGAATACTGACTAGACGGTGAAATGCTAATAAATGAGTGAGTCTGGGGTTCAGCGTCATAAACATGACGTTATTTCAGAAGAGCAAGGAACTGTTGATTTGTATGATACATATAACTTGAATACTTTTCTTGGTTCCTCTACAGGAGCTGTACATTGCAGTTGGCATCTCTGGCGCTATCCAACATCTTGCTGGAATGAAAGATAGCAAGGTACAGTTAGTAATGTATGTCAAAATATACACACTAAGAAGATCTCCTTTTCTGTGGTAATATCCTCAATAAGAGAAAGCCCACCCGTGAGAAGAGGTCTTCAAGAGTTTCCCGATTGTGCCGAGTTAACTCTCTCTTAAGTGTGACGATGTATTGGGATGGAGTGTTTTAAAAGCGATCTGCAGTAGCTTTTTACCTGCATCCATAATTCATCTGCATTTTCTATTCTGCATCTTACAGTTTCTCACTGCGTAACAATCTGCCAGAGCGTCCGTCACTAGCATCTTCCTCCATATGTTCACACAGGAGCATCCTCCTCACGTTGACTAGATATTTACAATAATATTGTGTTGCCATTTTTTTTTTTAGAAAGTTTCCACTGCACTTTTTTGGGAATTGACATTTGGGAATTATTTTTCATGTTAGCTTATGGACTGTAGTTAATCAGTACTCAACACACCATGCAGTGTGTTTCTGCGATATAGCCCACCACACTAAATAATTGACTTATTTGTTTTACAGACCATTGTTGCCATCAACAAGGACCCAGAAGCCCCTATTTTTCAGGTGGCTGACTATGGCCTAGTGGCAGATCTGTTCAAGGTAAGATTCCTAGTTGGAGTCGTGGCCTAGCGGTTAGCGAGTTGGGGTGTTCATGTGGCACAAGTTTGACCCCAATTGTATTTTTACTAAATTTGATATATATTTATATATTGTGTTAATTTTGACACTGATGTGCGTTTCTACATCAACTCATTTCATCAATAAAAGCAACAAAAAGGCTTAAAATAAAAATGGGCCCAACTCCTCAGGACAGAGAAGAGAAGCCCTTTGCCATTTGACACTCCAACTAAGGATAAAGTATACGTAACCAGGAAGATACAATCTTCTTCCTCTAAAACACGAATCTCATTAGCACAAAAGATCCTCATCAGGTCATCAGAGACATTTTAATCCAGTGCCTCGGACAATCAGCAGGACCGTTTGTGTTTAATATTAATAGCGCTGTAAATTTCGAATGCCCTGGTATTAATTTCTTCAGCCAACCCAGTCTACAACCAAAAACCAGAGACTAAAAAAGCTGGCCCATATTTCTCTCTTAAATTTTGCAGGGCGCATTATTCCACCTAATGGAAAGTGTGCAACTTGTGAATTATTGAGTCGCTGACTTAATCAGTGGCGACTCGTGGCTCCAACTAGAAGCGTTATACACAACTTCTTCTCCTTTCAGAGCAGAATAGTAATTGATAGTAAGCACAAGTGTGTGGGTGTAGTTTTTCACCTTTATTTTCAGTGTCTCTCACCAGAGCTTTACACGGCCGGCTGCGCGCCATAGTTCAAGGTGGCACACACACTCCCGGTGCCAGAGGGCTGCCACACACACCACATCCATCTGTTGTTGGTGTTTCCTTCGTGTAACGCTATCATCATTTATTTCCCTGTGTTTGCCCTGTCGGTCATCTTTTATTCAGGCGGTGCGTGCTCGACACAGGTGTGCAGGTAAACTGTGTAAAAGTGATTGCCGGTGGTGGGCAGCGCTGGCGACTCTGAGATCAGTTTACATACGGTCACTCCTCAGATAACTGATTAAAATGTATGGGCTTTCTCCTCCTTCCTTAGATTGAAAAGTGAGCCGGGGACATATTGGGGTGATGATATAGTTTTTCAGGATGCTCTGGAATACAGGAGCATCTCGGTTTTGGATGAGAACCTCGACATATAGGAACAGTTCAGGTCGCTCTCAAATGACAACCACCTCGTCTAGGGTGCTTATTAAACACTAGAGAAAACTTTAAAGAGTCGGGTTAGTTTGAAATTAAATCGTACACTGCCTGGCCAAAAAGTTGTTTGGATTTAAACGGGCAAATGCTTAAGAGTCTATGATTGGATTATTATTGCTGGGATTATGTGTCTAGCATGTTATGTTTGACAACAGTTCTTCTAACCCTATTGTAGTGTGTATCTTCTTAAACAACCATGTTTAATACATTGAATTGTAGGATTCATTGAAAGTCTTCGGGATGTGCTGGAGGAGACTTTACAGAGTGATGGACTCTTGCATTGACAATACAAGATCTTGACCAAAAATTGATCCACCTCTTGGTAGAAATAAATGATGTGATGTTATTTTCATAAAGAGGTGCATACATTTTTGGTTAAGATCTTGTAAACTACTTCAGCACATCCTAAAGACTTTTAATGAATCCAACAATTCAATGTCTTCCTACATGGTTGTTCAAGAAGCTACGCACTAGGGTTAGAAGAACCGTTGCCAAACATATAACATGCTAGAAACATAATCGCTGCAATAATGATCCAATCATACTCTTAAGCATCTGCCGATTTAAATCCAAACAGCGACCTGTTTTTGGGCTCGGCAGTGTACGATTAGATTTCAAACTATATCAATATATCAGTCATGGTTGATTTACTCTCTCTATATTCTTTTTTAGGTTGTACCTGAATTGACTGAAGCCCTGAAAAAGTGAGACAACTCAGAAAGATGGCACTCACCTGGAGAACTTTACTGAGAACCTGCCTTAAGAAGCTCTGAGCTGACGCTCCATCCATCTCTTGAGTGGGATTTTACTCCAGAACACCTGTGTAATTCAGCTAATGTAGACAGCAGACCACTTCATTTAATAAAAGAATGCAGTGACACATGGGCTTGAAAGTTTTCTGTTTCTTGGTGTTTTAACATACTTGTTGCTGTAGACTCATAAAGGGTTGTCAAATTCTGCTCCCGAGTTTACCTTCAACCCTAATCAAACACCTAATCCTGGACACCCCTGCTATATACTGACCTCAGTTATCCAGCAGTTGTGATTGGCTGTCTTGTGATGGTCTTTCCATATTCTATGTAATCTATTGGTGAAAGTAATTTGCTATATTTTAACAAGGTAGCTACGTGGCCTTGTTTGTTCAATAAAACTATCCAATAAATATACTTCTGCTTTGACTCATTTACAAATGACTAGTATACTGGATATTTTGGCATTCTGTTCTGCAAAAAAGAACACCTTTGTCGACATCCTTTCTCCTATAACAAACAAAATGAAGCTGAATGTTTGAATTAACCAACTTTTAATTGCTTGACAATCTCTCCCATTATCAGTTTATAAAATCCCTTGTCGATAACACAGGATTAATTTGCCTCAGTCAGAAAGCAGATAGATCTTTTCAAAGGCTCATGCTGTTGGGATGGGGGTAAAGGTTTGGGGTTATGACAACATTCTAACCATAATTTCTCATAAAAATCTTCTAATACTGTATACCTGAAATGTTCGCTTATCGTTTTCTCTCGGTTTTAAAAATACTTGTTTAGCACTTTTCTTTTTTTTTTCCTCGCATAGAATTTGAATACAAACATCAGCATCAGTAATGTAAGAAAGGCAAAGGTAAGAAATTTGGCTGAATCACACAGCTTGACACATTTGAACTTGAATCAAATGTAACCCTGCAGCATTGGGGGAGAAAAGGACTGTACATTGTGTGTCAGTTACATTTCGTACAAATAAACAAATCGACAAATAAAAACTCCCTCCCACGCCACCCTGAATGAGAACACAAGTCTTCCAGCCACACTCTGACATTGGTCTACCGTCTAAAAGAGTGTCTTTGCTGGTTTCATACACCACTCGCCCAACAGACACACTGAAATTCCTGAAGAATCTTCCAATGATGGCTCCCGAAGTACCTCTCCCTGACTCCTTGGAAGGTTGTGCAATTTCGGCAGGAGTGACACACTTTGAGTGCTCTTGGAGAGGGAGAGACAGAGAAATGTGCATCTGTAAGGAGGAACATTGCATGAGGTGGGTAGCAGAGGGCATTATACTCATGTCACTTCCTGTGCCTCTTTCTGAGAACATGAAACCTGGGAGTATAGTGCTGTTCAACACAGAGAGAAAGACAAATTGGCTGTGTCCGAAACAAAAAACAACTCCTGCCCAATCACTCAATGTTTGTACGAAGATACACCCTAATTCTTCAGGGTTCCTCAAATCCTAAACTAAATGAGTTTAGCTCAAACCGAGCTACCAGGATTTTTTTTTTCTAATAACTTTGAAGACCTTGTTTAGCTTGTGTCTTTAGCCACTTTTTCCACCATCAGCCCAAACTTTTCTTCTTGCTTAACCATTCCAATCCGTGCCGATCCGGCCCAGCCGGTATGGATATGGTTTAATTTTTCCATTCTGGGGCTCTATGGAATGTAATACAAATGCATCAGTCATTGCCTTCGTAACACAAAAGTTTACATATGGTATGAGATGTAAATAGCAACCCCGTTATGGAGAATGATCAGATATTTCTATTATTAACTTGTGTTTACTTAAGCGTGTTTGGCTAGGTACAGAGAAACTGGTAGACAGGCAACAGACAAGTGACCAATCCTGAGTGGTGCCATCACTACACACATTCTACCAGCACGGTTGGCTAACCATGCTGAGAATCCCGGGACAAGAACAGTTGGTAATTGTGCCGTGCCAAACCAAGCTAAAGTGGAAATATAATCGTAACTGTTCCTTACCGTTCTTAGAACCATTCAGCTTGACGGAAAAGTGTCTTTTGATTAGAGTTGACACAGGGCCAGATTTGAGGAACCTTGGACAACTCAGACTGTTCAAATACAATTACATTTTCCAAACTGCCATGAAACTGATCAATTTGCCCCCCGATTTCCATTCTGGAGTCGTCAAAGCAAGTTGCAGAAAGTCAGTTTGTGTGTGATCAGTTTGATCCTCAGTATATGATGCAGAGTTTATTTTCCTGAAAATATTTACAAAGCCAAGTGATTGATACTTAGGGCCAGATTAGCGTGAGAGCGCAATCCCATAAAAGCACCGATGGGAGTGGAAAGTTCTGCGCGTGATCGACTGACGACGCGCACATTAAAGAACATAGAGTTGGATAATTTCCATAATGACCAACACAATCTACAAAGAGCAGCACAAATTAGTGTCTGGTTTAAGACGTGCTTTTTGGGGCGGTAAATGGCGCAAATACCAGTAAATTGACGAGCGCAAACCTTAGTAAATCACCTTGTATGATTAATTGAAATACTCTCCTCCCATAAATTTTGCATGTGAAAGGAAAACTCCAACAAATGCATATGCAATAAGGCCAGCCACAAAAACAACTGTTCACGCCTTTTCAGCGCTAATTTTTCACTGCGTGTCTTTAGTAAATCCGGACAGTAGTTTTTTAATGCCAAAAGAAGGTTTGTGCTGACGCAAGCTTCTAGTAAATCTGGCCCGTAGCGTTTTAAAATCTGTTCAGATCTTAAGTCGTGCAGCGCATTCCACCACACGACGGGACATGAATCTGGTGAAAAGAAGCAGGGGTGTCCAATCTCGCTCCTGGAGAATTACCTTCATGCAGGGTTTAGCTCCCTCCAACCCTTATCGAACACTAAAGAACCAACCAAACCAATCTTTTCTGGATTACTTGAAAACTACAGGAAGGGGTGTTGGAGCAGATTTGGAATCAAACTCTGTATGAAGGAGACTCTCCAGCAGTAGAGTTGGTCCTGAGTCATTTACATTGATTCAGCAATTACCAGTCTAGTCTAGTCACACTCTTTCGGTAGACCGGATGTTCCACAAACACTGGAACCGGATATGCCATCCTACCTCAGATACTGCCAGTGAAGGCACCATTTTCAGTTTTCGGACACAGCCAATGAGTAAGTGATATAGAGAGAGAGGCCAAGAGAGAGGCTGCTTCAGCTGGTGTTGGTGGTTACTGTCCCACACGTCATGCTCTATGTGTCTGGTATATGGCTCAGTGGAGTATCTGCCGGCTCCATAAGCCTGTACTTCTCCTCCAGAGATGGCTCGGTCCCCTGCAGGTGAATTAGTGGCTTGGTCTGGAACACACCCAGACTTTCCTGGTTTCTCCTGTTGTATATGTTCACCCTGTGCTCCAGTTCCGGACTGGCCTTCACTGACCCTGCCGGACTGGGCAATTTAAGGTTGACCGGGTCCACCCTGCCTTTCTGCGCTAGGCAGGAGTCCTCGGACAAGGAAGAGAGCAGCTCTTTGACCACCGCTCTGGGGTCGTGGACGCCCGGTTGCGTCCCGAGGGTCAAAGGGCTGCAGTATGGAGGAGGGCAGCAGCGCTGGCCACTGTAGTCGGAGGTGGAGGCCTCCCGTACGGTAGAGCTGCAGTCAGTTGTGGAGCCCAGCGTGTGGCTGCTGATGCTGTGCTGCCGGGCCGTGAAGCTGCAGCTCGACCGGGACATGGTCGTGCTGGATGCTTCGCTTACAGAGCTGCCCGTGCGCCCTTGACCACTTCCCGGGCCGTCTGCACTGACGAGGGAAGGCAACTGGTTGGGGTTGGTGGGAAGGTGGACATCGATGGCTGCTGTGGTTATGACACGAGCACCAGGGTCGGGCACTCCGATGTCTGTATGTACAACAGATTGCATAACTTAGAGAATGAGTGCCATCCTAAATATTTAAGCATCATTGACAGTGGTCAACTGATATATCAGCCAGACCGTTTGGCATTTCAAATAAAATTTGTACAAATGTTTAGTTTCAGTTATCTCATGTTTAACTTTTTAAATTATGTTCTTGCATACTTGTGTTTAATTATATATATTGTATATTTCAACATTTTATGGGCCATGAGCCACATTGCTATCCAAATGTTGTCACTGTCCATTGAAAAAATCAGTTGACCACTAATTTGACCACTAATTCATGCAGGAAATGGTGAATGCACGTCCTGATTTTGCCGAGTTAGACACGTTCCTGGGTCCTGGGACAACATTCCTGTCCAAAAATGTAATCCTAACCAGGGGCTTTCGCACCAGGTAGTTGTAGGAACTAGCCACCAGGGCGGTTCCTCAAGAACTAAATGTTCCCCTAGAGCCATTTTCCTGGTTGCATTCTCACCGCCAGTAGGAACTCTGAAGTGACGTAAACCTATTTTTTATTTAAATTTATTAAAACCTAAATTTATGTTGAAGGCGCTAAGAACGCCAGAGCCTGAACACACAGCGCTCCCATTCTCCGTCTTCATTAGTTTACGATCTGTGTAACAGTCATGTCTAATACGTTATTAGATACAACTGTTATACATAGAAAGTAGACAATATGTTAAGAATTATTAAAAAGTATGAAAAAGTATTATAGCTTTTGCCTAGTTGATGCCTAATGTTGCTAACTGAGCAGAAATACATGTTTGGCTTGGTCCCTTCAAAGTTGCATTGGATTTTCTCCATAGCGTAAAGGTTGAGAGGTCCATCTATCACTGTTTTCCATGTTCGTAGAGTTAGTTAGTGGAGTAAATATTTAGGTTTCCACAGCTTTTTTTTTTTAAATGGCGGGTGCTGGCGTTTTGCATGCGTTTAGCCAATCAGCATACATTAACGTCACTGGTAGATCCTACAGTGCTGGTTTAGACCCTACTCTGAAGCTCATTTAGTTCCCCCAAAAGGAGTTCGGGTACAAAAAACGGGTACTTCCCTACCCCTAAACCTAACTCTACCCATAACTTATCCTAAAATCAGAGGGAAATGATAGGTGAATAACTGTTATAGAAGCACCTAACCCTGGTTGAAAGCCTAAACTTGACATGAACTATAAAAATATGATTGGTTGATTGGAATGTTGTTCCAGGATCAACAAAAATGTTAATCCATGAACACGTTGCACTTGGTGAAATCGGTATGCCAGTAAATGCATGCAATTGACATGCAAAAATTATTTGCATAGATCAAACCTAAAAATTATATATATATATATATATATATATATATATATATATATATATATATATATATATATATATATAATAGAACACAGTATACTCGAAAAGAATCACAATGTAAACATATATAATCAAAATACAATAAAAAGGCAATAAATAACTTTAGTCTTACCGCTACTTGGCTCACTGTAATACTGACTGATGTAGTTATTCATATCATCATGAACACTCTCTGAAACAGAACAAATGTAAGTCCGTCATGTGATCTGATGATCCCAAAACCAACAAACCTAATAAGCTCTTATCCCTAGTTTAAAACAAAATAGAAGCCAAATAAATTTGAAAGGTTTTCTGATCATTTTTCTCATTTCACAGCTTTATAATGGCGCTTAAACTAGTATTTATAACTATGTAGTGAAGCGTGCTACAGTGTCAGCGATGCATTAACGTTCTGATTCTGGCCATGCTTGTCCGCTGCTTGGCCTCCTGACCCAAAAAGAGTGTGTGCGATGTGGCGGAGGTCATCGGCCGGGCAGAAGCTCTTATGATCCGCCTGGCAGAGCGAGGAGTCGACTGCACTCTAAGTGCCATCCGCACATCTCTGGAGACGAGACCCAACTCGCAGCGCCTTTTTAAATTCATTTTTCCTGTTTAAAATATTCATCAAACGGAGGCTCGGGAGGAGATGGGGAGCCGGCTAAAACACCAGGAAGACAATCCCAGCCAAATAAATAACACATGAGGACGAAGACGACCACACACACACTTTTTTTACTTCTTCCGGGAAGGAAAATAAAGAGTTAATATGAAACCATATTCTTCAAAAAAATGCACAATTGTAATCATTGCTTTTGCCAAAATACCATTTTGATTTACACCAGACTAGAATATGTGTGTGAGGTCAGTCTTCATGTCCTGCACTGCAAAAAAAAAAAAACATCGTAATTTTTTTTCGTAAAATATCCAGACATCATTAAAACAAGATGCATTCAAGTAGGAAGAAAAATGTGAAGACTTCATATTTTCAGTCAAGTTTATTTTTCTAAGCGTTCGTTTTTTCTTGTTTTAAAAATGTCACAAAATGTTTGATACGAAACAGTGTTTCAGGCTTCCTCTCAAATCTTAATCATTTTATGAAGTCGTTTTTTATTTATTTTTGGTGTCTCCATCCAGTATTTCAGGAATCCGGTTCCTGAAACTAAGCAGACTTTTGAGAGCGATGATTCAACATGATCACGCAGTGTCTCTCGGCGCAGTAAATCCTCGTCTGAACCACGGCGGAGATAAAAGAGACCTCGCTCTCGCTGAACTCTGAAAGGTAGCCGGCCACAACTTCAAAAAGCAGCTCTTTAAAAAAATGAGATCACTCAGCAGCTCCTATATTTTTTGCGTCTTTGTCTTCGGTGCTTAAACGCGTCTAATTCCTGTCTTTGAGGCGCCGAATGTAAAATACGGGCGCTAAGAAAGGAGCCCTCAGGCAAGCGTCACTCTCTCCTCTCCTCCGCTCTTCCGTCTCCAGGGGTCGGCCTCTGCTTTTGACAGCGTCTCTGTCCATGTGCCGTTTAGAGGAAAGAGCCACGGGCGGGCTCCTGGTGCCCACATTTCCCACAGTCCTCTGGGGGATGAAGTGTGGCTTGCACGAAGACCATTGAGGGGTTTTTCAGGTTAAAGGAACAGATGTTTGTGCCATAGTTGAATACTCTTTCAGGAGGAACAAGGCCCAATGCACAGAGCAGCCTGTGTGTGTGTGTGTGTGTGTGTGTGTGTGTGTGTGTGTGTGTGTGTGTATAACAGCTGTACTCCTGCCAAACAGATCCCGATGTGACCTGACATAATGCGGGGAACATTATAGCGGTCTGTTATAATGGGATATCATACGATCTGTCCTGCTCGTACTGTCACAGTAAATACTGAGTGGATGTTGTAGTCTGTGTTTAAAGGCCGGCTGATTTAATGCGGGAGAATCACTAAACTTCAGCCATTAAATCGAGTATTCTCATTCTCTGTTACACGCTAAATAAAGGGGAGTGAACTGAGAAAAATGACCAGTTACAAATATTTATTACTGGCACAGAAACTACATTTTGCACTATTTATCTAACTATCTATATATCTGTCTGTCTGTCTATCTGTCTGTGTGTCTGTGTATCTATCTATCTATCTATCTATCTATCTATCTATCTATCTATCTATCTATCTATCTATCTATCTATCTATCTATCTATCTATCTATCTATCTACTATCTGTCTGTGTGTCTGTGTATCTATCTATCTATCTATCTATCTATCTATCTATCTATCTATCTATCTATCTGTCTGTGTGTCTGTGTGTCTGTGTATCTATCTATCTATCTATCTATCTATCTATCTATCTATCTATCTATCTATCTATCTATCTATCTATCTACTATCTGTCTGTCTGTCTGTCTTTCCGTCCGTCTGTCCGTCCATCCGTCCATCCATCCATCCATCCATCCATCCATCCATCCATCCATCTATCTATCTATCTATCTATCTATCTATCTATCTATCTATCTATCTATCTATCTATCTATCTATCTACAGAAGAATCATACAAGTTATGTAATTGATACAGTACTGTACTGAAAGTGACGAGAGAGGCACATGTATAAAGGTCACTAGATTTCGGTTGTGAGAGCAGGAACACAGGGACCGGACCGGACTGGTACCTGGAGCAGGTCTGGGATCTCTGGAGTGTTTGTCAGATCCTGCGGGACCCAGGCCGTCTATCTCCTGGAAGCTGCTGCTCTGTTTCCCCCACACGTGATGGATCTGCATGGCAGCCTCTCGCTCAGCGGCCAGATCCAAATCCTGCTGCGCCAGATGAGCCCTCAACTGCCGGATCTCAAACTGACGACGACAGGAACAGAGACGGACTCATATACCGGCCAAATCAAAATAGACAATTCTTATTACAGAATTTATTAGAAATGATTTATCTGTGCACATCATTATTTTTTTATTTATTAATTTGCCTTTGGAATCTTAAATCAAAATAACTTCCCCTCCCTCTAGCAGCAACATCTCTTCTCTGATGATGTTTACTGACGCGAGGGCGGGGTCAACCTGTCACTCACATGAGGTCCACCAATAGCAAACCACAACCATCCAATCACTTCCTGATGGATAAAATCAAGTCCCGCCCAACATTTCTTTTTATTCCAGAAGCAGTTTCACTCAGATACGTCACAATAGGGAAGAAAAGACTATCGCAACTTCTGTTTTGTTTCATTCGACTTGTCTGTATTAGTTTTATTGCTGTTAACCACAATTGTGTCAACTTTAGAATTTGTAGATGGCTTTGCCAATGCATTTTTTTTAAAGGGGTCATATGATGCCATTTAAAAAGTTGATTAAAGCATGTTAACCTATTCACCCAATAAATAAATAAAAAAACATTATTTTTCACATACTGTACATTATTGCAGCTCCTCTATTCCCAGTCTGTCTGAAACGTGCTGCTTTCTACAAAGCCGCTTCTTCTGAAAAGCTCAGAGTGCTCTGATTGGCCAGCTGACCCAGTGCGCTGTGATTGGCCAAACACCTCAAGCGCGTGTCGGAAATGTAACGCCCCTAACCACAATCGCGAGCTTCAGATTCTTCGCGAGCTTTTTAAACACACAGTTAATAATAATGTAGTTGGTTTTACCGTATCAGTTCGAGCCAGAGTCGGATTCTGAAAATGCGGAGGATCAAGCCGATCGATCGGAGCCAACTTTACGTTTCACAGTTCATAGACTTTACATTTAGCTTTGTGCTCTCCCCGATTCAGGAAGCATTCCTTCGTAAAACATTTGGGTTGTACTGCTTTATAAATGAACCTTAACCTCTGATTCCTAATTTCATCTGCTTTCGGAAGGTTTTGCTTTCGCATCCAAACACACAGCGTCTCCGCAACATTACGACAATTCATTTCACTGAAGCCTCGTCTTCTCTCTTCACGCGAGGGCAGCATTATGCTAATATTTCACATTGTGACGTGGACGTTTGAGGAATATCTGGACTTGGATCGAGGCGTTTGAGGCCGGTCTGGATCAGTGTTCTCTGTTAGATAGAATAAATCTCTTCATGAGACTATGGGCTTTGCAACTTTGCAGATGTTATACATGCACAAAAACATACATAAATTACTAAAGGACAAGGAAAACATTGAATTGCATCCTATAACCCCTTTAAAAATATTGTTTTCAATATTTAAATATCTAAACACATTTTTTAAATATTCATTTATATCAGTATTATAGGCTTATTAACAGATCTTAAGGTTGGAAAAAAATATTGTCAGGAAACCTCACTAAATTTAAAGTAATATAATATTAATATAAAAAAAATATGAATGACTAAAATAAATCTGACTTCAATGGAAACAAGGAAATCTGACATTTTGTCCAAAGGCAAAATTTGGCATATTTAATTAGTGATCAACAAATAGTATAAAAAATTCAAATATTTAATTTATTATTTATTTTATGTTGTTTTTATGTTTACCTTTATGAAATCTAATTTATCTGCCACCTTTCTCTCTAAATATCAGGAATCACCACTGGAAAAACCTATACGTTGAGAAGTTAACTATAAATTATAGCTATGGGTAAGTATAGGTTTTCCCAATTATCATTCCTGATAAGAGAGAAGAGTTGTAATTAAATTAAATTAAAATGAAATTGATTTTCCATGGATTTACTGTATTTTTTTGTGACTATACTTTGGGCACCTATAAATAAAATGTATTATTATTATTTGTTGAATCAACGTCCACACACTCGACATAATCAATGACCTCTACTGTTCTCAGGGCCACTGCGCTGATATCGACAGGCCTTAGATCAGTTCCCAACACACTTTTCCAGACATTACTAGCACAGTCTTATCTGCCTTCATGCCCAAGCAGAAGAAACAACAGAAACACATCTAGGGTATATTGTGTATTCAGTGGTGTGCATTGATCGCTGTCTGTGTTATCTGTCTGGTGGACCCCGGACAGGCTGGACGGGTCACGTGACCGCTTTATGTAATACACTGGGTTGGGATTGCAGCTTGAAACGGGAGCTTGCATCATCCGCAGAGACCCGATCAGAAATAAAGCATGAGCTTGGTAAAAATATGAGATATTCAGGATGCATTGTGCTGTTGAGACACAATTCACATCGATCAGAGTCTATCGACTTCAGTGGCATATAATGCTAGACAGAAAAATAAAAAAAATCACTCCTAAAGTGATCCTAAAATGGTTCAAATGCAATAAAATGTCTTAATCTGATCCATCAAAACGCATATATTTTAATTACAGGAGCTGTCTTACTGAGCAGATGAAATTGAAGTGTAATTTGGTTGCGTGTCAGAGTGCCGCCATCTGCTGGTCAAACACACAATGATGACTAAAGCAACATTAATTTTAGAGAGGGGAGAAAACTTGTGATGGCGTATTTTTGTAGGCCAACGAAGTTAGCATCACACTGGATCCCAATTATTATTATGGACTATCGCAGAACACAAGGTCTGTGACTAACAAGATACTTACACCTTTTGTTCATCAAGAAAGTCTTCACAAACGACCACAACCTTTATGAATTTTGAAGCCTAAACACAATCGGCAGACTTCAATAGCTAAACGTGGGCTATAAACAAACTACGCTACGGTCACATGACTTCAATGTCACCATTAAGCTTCCACAACTGTTTCAGTGTTCGTTTAAAAAAAAATTCTCCTAAAAGTTTGAGTTAGTTTGCAAGAGCGTGATTATAAACACAACGAGGCTTTGAAAGCGGACTAGTAAATAGATGAGTTTACCTGTTCAACTGATGATTTTTAATGTCCCTGACAACCTTGTTAACAAGACGAGTAAAAGCTTTAAAAAGAAACATTGACTTTGGGACGATGGAACCGTAAATTATAAAATACGAACTCATTTCCATGTTTTGGGCACCAAAATACGTCGTCCCAGCACCAATCTTTTGCTCTATTTACACCTGGTATTAAGATGTGTTCTGGTTGATCGGATCACAAGTAGAAGAGGGAGACACACATTACACCTGGTGTTTTAATGCGTCTCTTTTGTCCACTTTTGACCACTTCTGTCCTGATTTCGTCGAGGGGTCGGTCTATGGGAGGGTAAATGTATGGGCTTTTTCAGATCTTTCTATCTAATGAACAAAATAAGCTTGTGCAATTTACATGAACGTGCCCGGAGACGACGGAAAAACACACAGAGCATCATCTTTCGTTTGACAGCCGCAAGACCAGCCGAACGCTGTGTGTTAGACATCAGGAATGGTGAGAGAACATAATTTGTGCTTGGTACGTTTTTCATCTTCAGACCAAACTTGGGTCTTCAGCCGACAAAGTTGAAATCCCGTCTGGCTTGCACGCTTCCCATAATGTGTCCGTGTTAGGTCAGTAGGTCGAGAGTAGGTGGTCTTTGAGCGTTGAGCTACACTACGAAAGCAATCCGGTCGAATGCGTTTTACTACTTCTAGAAGTGGTCAAAAGTGGTCAAACTCAAAACGTTTTAGAACCCGTTTACACCTGCATTTACTGCCGTCCACTTGTGATCCCATTCCGATCCACCAAATGCATCTCAATACCAGGTTCAAACAGGGCCTAAGATAAGAAGGACCTAAAGAACTAGTGAAGTGGGCAGCAAGTGAAACTTGAGAAATTAGAATATTGTGCAAAAGTTAATTTATTTCAGCAATTCAACTTAAAAGGTGAAACTAATGTATTTTATAGACTCATTATATGCAAAGTGAGATATTTCAAGCCTTTATTTGTTATAATTTTGACGATTATGGCGTACAGCTTATGAAAACCCCAAATTCAAAATAAAAGAATATTGTGAAAAGTTTTCATAAACTGTAAGCCATAATTATCAAAATTATAACAAATAAAGGCTTGAAATATCTCACTTTGCATATAATGAGTCTATATAATATATTAGTTTCACCTTTTAAGTTGAATTACTGAAATTTTGCACGATATTCTAATTTCCTGGTTTCACCTGTAAGTGTTTTTAGTACTGGCAATTACTAAAACATTTAATAATCGAGCTGTATTCCTAATGTTGCTGCCAAAGTAAGTGTCACTGGCCTAATATAAGTGCTTTTTGTGTTATTTTGGTGGAGGAAAGGTCGTAGCAGGAAGCATCAGTTGATGGTCACTCACGGCCTGCTCCTGACAGATCTGTGTGAGTCTCTCCAGCTGTTCCTCTCTCATAGCTTTGGTCTTCTCGTACTGCTGGATCTCCATCTCCATCTCCACCTTCACCTGCAGCACGTACGCTACACAAGAGAAAAGAGCAAAGTCACGTACTTTTCTTTGGTAGGTCCTCTGAAGCGCTCAAATCCTTTCTGAGCAAACACTAACAAAAAAAAAAGCAGCATGATATTAACATGGCTTATGTACTGTACATTCACACACCATCGGTCAAAAGTCTGGGGTCGATTCTATTTTCTCAATGTTTTTGAAAGTCTTATGCTCTCTAAGGTTGCATTTATTTGATCAAATATACAGTAATATTGTGAATTTTTATATTACAATTTAAAATAACTGTTTTCTATTTGAATATATTTTAAAATGTAATGTATTCCTGTGACCGAAGCTGAATTTTCAGCATCATTCCTCCAGTCTTCAGTGTCACGTGATCCTTCAGGAATCATTCTAATATTAAATATTATTAATAAAATGATAAATAGTAATATATACTAATATAGATGCATCTAAATATATTTAAATAGCTGATCTCTGTACTGAAACAGCTGATCCAATGTTAACAGGCTTAACACATAATGGGCAGCTTTGATAAACAGCTCATTGTTTTCTGAAAACACCAATGCAGCCAAATGCGAACATCATCTCCATATTTGCCTGATATTTCATGAATTGACAATAGCGTCTGACGTTGATTTTCTCTGGCTTGGCTGGGATTGTGAGAGAGGGCCAAAGGCTTTCTATCAGGTGCTCCTGGCTCTTAATAAAGCCATCTCCACATGACCCCTCTTACCATCCACTCGCTTCCCATATCAATTAGACTCTTCTCACACTGGTACCATCTGCCGAGAGAACTCCCAGCATGCTTTGCTGCATGGCAATGTGTACTCAGCTCCCTCAATATTCTTCCAACATTTCAGGATTATTATATATTATTCTAAATTCACCATGAAATCAAAATGAACAAATCTTGTTTTTTTATTGAATATTACAGTATGTATTATAAATGATTTATCTGTGCACTTCATTATTTTAATAATATATTTTTTTTAATACAAAATTCAAGTGTCTTCGTACTCTTTAATCAAAATAACTTTCCCTCCTTCTAGCACCTCTTCTCTCCACTGATGTGTTTACTGACGCGAGGGCGGGGTCAACCTGTCACTCACATGAGATCCACCAATAGCAAACCACAACCATCCAATCAATTTGTTTTACATTTACATTTGTTTTTTGTTCAAAAAGCCGTTTCATTCGGATATATGTCACAATAAGGAAGAGAAAACTATTGCAACTTCCATTTCATGCCGACGTTATTTATTATATATATATTATTTTAGGCTTTTATTCACAAAAACACTGATTTTTACATTTATTCATTTAGCTGACGCTTTTATCCAAAGCGACCTACAATTGCTATATATCAGAGGTCGCACGCCTCTGGAGCAACTAGGGGTTAAGTGTCTTGCTCAGGGACACATTGGTGTCTCACAGTGGATTCGAACCCGGGTCTCTCACACCAAAGGCATGTGTCTTATCCATTGCGCCATCACCACCCGCTGATCAGCGAACATAAACAGAAGCTCAACAATACTAGCTTGAAACGCAAGAACAAACCTCATTGGTTGTTGCTGAAGCTCAAATGTGATGCGTAACACGAGAATGAAGCTCATTGGTTCTTCTCGCACGTCAAGCGAACATGCTTGATCCTCTGTTTACCACAACTGACGAGTTAATGAATGTTTAAACCGAAATTATATCTGTTCATCATATAAAGTGATCGTGTCTCTTCAGAAAATTTGGATTAAACCTTTCAATTCATATGAGTTAGTTTTATGATCTCTTTATGAACTTTTTGAAGTGACAAAGTGGTAGTTGCGTAGCGGTCAATGGAGGGACAGAAATATCTCAGATTTCATTAAAAACATCATTTTTGTTTAGAAGATTAACAAAACTCTCACGGCTTTGGAACGACACGAGGGTGAGAATGATGACAGAATTTAAATTTTTGTGTGAACTATCCCTTAAATTAAAAAATGAAATAAATATATAAATAAAATATAATCATATATATATATAAAAAAACATATTCCAGCAACTAACCCTGAGTAAATCTAACTGTGCACTGGTGTCTTATCAAAAGTCCTGCTGTGAACATATCATGAAACAACCACAGGGTGGTGTAAAACTGGACCAGACTCGCCGTGAGACTTGAGCTCATGAATCTTAATTGTCCAGCGTGTCTCTGTCAAATATCAAGCTTTAATTCTTTCTTAATTTTTCTGTGTTCAGATTGCATAACTTAATAATAACAGTGTTACACTGGTGTTGCATTAACACTGTGTAAAGTATAACGACAGTATTCAGCTGTCTGCTGTTTTCTGCTGACTGTTCTCTCTCTCTCTCTCTCTCTCTCTCTCTCTCTCTCTCTCTCTCTCTCTCTCTCTCTCTCTCTCTCTCTCTCTCTCTCTCTCTCTCTCCTTGAGGCGCATGAACCTATGGCATGAACGCATACACATGAAACTATGTAATTCTCATATCTTGCACATAACCATTCTCGAAGATAATGGAAAAGATATGGGCAAACGGACATGCATAATACACAAGATACATGGGCACAAAACGATTTAGATGTAAATTGGAATAAAAAAGGTACACAAAGCAAGTTCGCCCTCATATGGACTGCGTTGACATGCCACAAACTCATAGTAAGAATAGTGAAAATAATTTAAAATGTACCTTATATATATATATGTAACAATTAGACTAAACATTCATTGCAGGTAAAGATGTTTTTACTACCACCCTTTGATGATTTCTGTATGTAAATGAGCTCTATTATGATTCGCTATCCTGTGACCTGATATTCATGATTATTTATGCATTACATTTTTGTTCGTTTCTAAAATTGTTTTTGGTGAATGCCTTGTCACGATATTGCATCAGCACTTCAGTTTCTTGTATCCGCTGTTATTTTAGTATTCAGTATTATAATAGTTTCAATATTTTAAATTAGCCTTCCCTTTTATATTTTCAGTTCTCATTTCACTTTTAGTTTAAGGTTTAGTATTTTTTTTGTTATGCGCTTTTGTCATTTTTATTCGTTTTTGTTTCTCTTAAATACTTCTATATAGCTTTCAGTTTGATTTGAGTTTCAGTAATCTTGTCTTTCATATGAAAATGTAACGGCCTGCATCTCTCTCTGGCAGAGACGTTTGTTGTTCGTGACGGCGCTGCACTCGACAGCTCAATGACGTTGAGTGAGGATGAGGGTGTCCTGCCCCAGCCATCGATCATGAATACACTTGCATAAACAGAACCTGTGCTGAGACATTATGGACATCATGCTCCTCTCAGCATCAACAAAAGACTCTGAATCAATCTGAATTTTAATAAGACCAACACTGGCAGCAGCGGCGCATGCGAGGCGTCTATCATAACTCACTCTCATTGGGCCGGGCAGGACAACAGCTACTAAAATTAATCAGTTGAATTGGCGAATGCATTTACATGAACACTTTCTTTAAGTGTTTTAAGGGTCAAAATGATTTACATTCGGTAAGCTAAAAACACATGTATTTTTAAGACTTCATAGTGTCAGGACACAGTGTTGTCATAAAGCAGCTGACCGTCAATGATCCTCTTGACTCTCCAGATGCGGAGGGTGATGATGAGGCTGATGGCGTCCCAGGGGCTGCTGGGGCCGTTAGCCACCGTGGAGGCCACCATTGGGGCCAGAGAGAGGACGATCACGGCACCGTCAAATACCTGACGAAAGCAAACAAACAAATGACCATACGCCAGTGTCTTTTAGCTTGTAACATGTAAAAAGTATTTTTTTAAATTATGGGCTGTTACATAGCAGGCAATGCTGTATTATAGTCCCTCAGCTTCATAACTATGTACTAAAAAGATAATTAAATAATACTTATAAATCTTCTAAATATATTATTATTTGTATATATTATATATATTTGTATTTTATATATTATATGCATCACATATACCTTAAAATATGTAATAAATGCTTTCTAATATATATATATATATATTTTATTATTAATATATATATATATATATTGTATATACATAAATATATATATATTATTTAATCTTTTTGAATTGTATATATTTTTCTATTATATAAAACATACAGCTTTTTGGTATCTATGTGCAAGTGTATGTGCACCATAAAATAATCAGTAAATATATAATAAAAATATTAAAAACATTAATATATTAAACACACACAGACATGTATATTAGTGCTGTCAAATAGAATAATCATGATTAATCGCATCTAACATAAGTTTATATATATATATAAATATAATATATATATATATGCATACTGTATGTGCGTTATATGTTTGCATGCATATATATATATTTTTTATATATATTTTTTAAAAATATATTATTTAGATCATATAAAAGTATTGATTTCTTTCATGTGTATATATATATATATACATTTATTTGTATTGTTATATATTTATTATATATTATAAATATATTATTTACTTAATATTTCAGTTTTTTTTCATGTGTGTGTGTGTGTGTGTGTGAGCACAAGTAAATGCTTTTAAAAACTTCATATCAGGCACACACAATTTTTTTATCTTTAAATGAATGGGCGGGGCCAATAGAACTGAATAGCCAATCCCAGTGCAGTTGTATCAATGGATCCTCCCCTGCTCAGGCAACAATGTGACATTGAGAGAGTGTCACTGCGCCAGAGAGACTCATTCTTCATTAAGTTTCAAGGGCTCGTCTCCCTCTGTGTCCCCCCTGTACTAATGGGACCCCGGGGAGCTTACCTCAACTTTGTTCTCTATATAATCCCATATCCCGAGCACCACAATCCTAAAGACAGTCTGGGAGAGCAAGAGAGAGACACAAATGAGTGGAAAAGAGCCACAGAATGAAAGAAACAGATTAATGAAAATCAGTTATCATATTTCTGATGGTTCAGCACATTGCATTCTGGGAAATCATCCACTTAAGAACAACAAGCCACGTTTTGTGAAAGCCAAGAGAGAAGCCTTAAAAAAAAAACAAAAAAAAAAACAGGCAAACGTTCCTTTTCCAGCGAGCCACGAACAGCACACGTAAATAATGAGCTTGCAGGGGAAATGTGTACGTAGTGTAATTCGAAATTTAAGTGATATCGAGATGTGGCGGCAACAGAATTCACCTCCATTTGATGGCGAAATAACCCCGGCGCCTCCGCAAAACCCATTTCCAACCCGAATAATTTTTTCCCCTTTCATCTAGTCTCTGAACGCAGCTCATAATTTATCAGTGACCTGCAATATGTATTCATAAACTCGCAAGCTGGCGAGATCTCATCGAAACACTCGAAGGAGACGCTGTGTTTTAGTGACTGCTGACTCAGGTGGCACACGCTAGTCTTTTTAGCTTTTTCTATCTCCTACTTTACTCTCTTTTCTCCCCTCTCTCTCTCTCTCTCTGGCTAAAAGATGTGAGCGACGCTGAAAGTTTCAGGCTTTCATGTCTCTTGGCCTTAATATCGACAAGTAAAACGCAAGTTGAAGGAAATAAATGCAAGTCTGCTTTAAAAGAGCCAGAGACAAATGCAACTGGATCTGAAGAAATGGGAATCAATAGAAGTCAGCACGTGTCAGGACACACACACACACTTTTAAAGTACAGTAGGCAATATGTGAAACGGCTTTTTCTTGGGCTCAGTTAAGACGGCCCTACAGGATAAACATTCAGACGAAGCCTTGCATCAAATACTTCCATCCAATAGATCCCGTCGTTGGTCTCATTCATTTGAAACAACATACTTTATCGATAATTGTGAAAAAGGCTTTCTAGTAAGCCTGGTCAGCATATTGGTTGTTTTAGTCGCCTGTGACCTTTAAACACTCATATCCGTGAAAATCTTTTATTGCAGAGATGTTACTCTGTTATCTTTCATTTAAGTCTCAGATGTTTCTACAAAACTTCATATACACCAAATATTTATGGAAAAATAATAATGTATTAACATTTATTTCCATCAGGAGGTGCATCGATGTTTGGTCAAGATCTTGTAATGACAATGCAAGAGTCCAGCACTCTGTAAAGTCTCCTCCTGCACATCACAAAGACTTTCACTGAATATAAGGTCTGGATTCGGAGGTGCCGATTCATGTGTGAAAATTATTCTTCCTGTTACAACTATTCTTTCACAACTTGAGCCTGATGAATCTTGACATCATGAAATATGGCCATAATGTGTCTTGAAAGCTACACACTCCATCTATTAGCGTTAGAAGAACTGTTGTCAAACATATAACATGCTAGAAACATAATAATCCCAACAATAATGATCCAATCATTGACTCTTAAGCATCTGCCTATTTAAATCCAAACAGCGACTTTATTTTTATTTTTTTTGTATGTTATAAATCAAGTTAATGTGTATAGTATAGCTGAGACAACTTAGTCTTGAAAGAATTGAAGGAGAAATGTTTAATGAGAAATGACTTGGAGATCTTGAGTGACTTTTTCCGCACACGAACATTTACACTCACCTCAGTGAAGAAGACCGACAGGATGACCAGGCTGATCCAGTGGATGATGCAGGCGAACTGGAATGCATTATTAACTGTGGACACAAATCAAAGAGATTCTGCGCTCACAATTCACATAATGATTCAGGAGAAAATACAGTAAAATGCAATGAGCTCAAAATAAACAACTCAAAGTAAAAAAAAAAAAAGAAGTACACTACCATTCATAAGTTTGGGGTCAGTATGATTTCACAAGATACGCTTTTTATTTCAAACTTTTTATCCATCAAATTGTTTTACAGTTTCCACAAAAATATGAAGCAGCTCAACAGTTTTCAACATTGATCATTTTGTATGTTTCTTGAGAAGCAAATCATCATATTATAATGATATCTGAAGGATCATGTGACTCTGAAGACTGGAGGAATGATGCTGAAAATTCAGCTTTGATCACAGGAATAAATGACATTATTCAAATAGAAAACAGTTATTTTATGTTGTAATAATATTTCAGAATACTGCTGCTTTTACTGTATTTTTAATCAAAGAAATGCAGGCTTGGCGAAGAACAAGATCAAAGTTGTTCGATGATGGCACGTCACATTACATCTTGATAAAATATATTACAAATATTGTAACTTAGCCATTTTAATGTAAATGTTATTTAAAAAAAATCTAATGATTTTAATAATACCATTTTTTCTTTTAGAATAATAGGCAAAGATACATTATTTACAATAAAACCTTGATGATGCAACAAGAAAGTGACATTTTTGGTTTCATTTTGAATGTTGAGGAAAGTTATTACTATGATTTTGATTTTGCTCCCAAACAAACAGATAGCGTACAGGCAGCCTCATCTGGGACAACTATGGCACAGTTCTGGCAGCGGCAACTGTCATGTGGGCCATATCTGAACAAAAATATATACCAGAATTTTTTTTTGGTTGGCTTAACTTAAAAAAGTAAGTTACCTGGTTGTCTTAAAATGTCGAGTTCATTGAAATAAAAAAAAAATTGGGTTAATACAATGAAGTAGATTGGTTTAATAACTCAAAATATTATGTTATCTGAGCCAGATTAATTATCTAAGTTGAAGTGACAAAAGATAAATAGTTGTGATAACAAATCATGAAAATATATTTTTTTTTACAGTGTATGACCTTTGCCGCTGCCAGAACTGAGCCATATGTGCCATAGTTGGCCCAGATGAGGCCCGGATATGCATGTTATTGCCAGCCACACTCAGGTTGAGTCATCGCCGTCATTACATGCGGTGTGTGGGCCAGAATAATGTGGGAGATGTGGGCCAAAACTGGACCAGATGTCATTTGCTATCTAGGAAGTGATTTCCAAATGCTTTGCTAACCAGCTCATAAAATAATCATTAAACTGGTTCACATTGTCGGTTTCTGAATCGTCATTAACAGTCAGTTATACAAGCAGTGTTGGTAAGTTACTCTAAACAAGGAATTCATTACTAGCTACTAATCACATATTTACCAGTGCAATTAGATCACTGTACTAAATTACTCTCGTTAAAAAAACTATTGTATTACTTATTAAATACCATATCAACCTAAACCAATTGAACAATACAAGGATAGACATGAAACTGCCATTTTAATTCGTTCAAATAAATAATATAAAATTGCTTTTGGAACTGATCAAAGTATTTCAAGGGAGAAGGTTACATTAAAACATACATATTGATGTACTTTACATAACACATGAAAACCTCACATAATAGTGTAATCTATTTGGGGAATAAAATGGGCCATTTATTCTTCAGAATTATTCTCATATGAAACTACTCCTCCTTACAGGGACTTTTCGAGTGGGAAGCCAAATTCCCCGCATGATCCGCGTCGCAAGCCGAGGACAGTCGCTGCTCAATCTCATTACGGCAGCCGCCTGAACTCCAAGCATTAGGCATTTGTGATTTGATATTGCACCCAATCCGCGTCCTGCATCTGTCTATTTATCCGCTCCATTACGGTGCAAGAGATCTACTGCATTCAGTTATCGCCCGCCCGCCCTCCCGGCCCATATGTCTTAGTTTGCTCTGTTCACTGATCTGTCCATCAGCCCATTCATCTCCCTCAATCCCTCCTTCCATTAATCTCGCCGGCCGGTCGCCGTCCCGCACTCCTTCACTCTCCTCTCTCTCTCCGTTCCAATCCATCTCCCCCTCAATCTGTCTTTCAGGACTTTGTAAAGGCCAGAGAAGACAGAGAAATATAGGCTGACTTATGCTTCTGTCATCTCTCGCATTTCTCTCTTTAGTGCGCACTCATCTGCACGCTGAGCCGTGATTTTCCGCCATAGCATGAATGGGGATCTCCATTCGGGTTTACAATGGCCTCTTACGAGAAATGAAAATGTCCCGGCAAATAGCAGCCAAGAACATGTCGTTTCACAACGCGTTTATTGAGAATAATCTCAGCAGAGATTAGATCGACAATTGCAGATGTATAGTTGTGAGAGATAGTGTATACTATATACTGCATACTTTTCAATTGTCAAGATTGTATTATGAGAATATGAAATGCATGTTATTAGGTTGGGAAATGAGAACCAGTTCTTATTCAGAACCAACTGATTCTTCTGATTCTAACGTAACTCTTATGAGACTTTAAGTGAATCAATAACATACAGTGTAGTCTGAAATTTAATCCCAAACAAATGATTCTTATAAGCTTTTTCTTTTCAGTGAATCAAAAACATACAGCGTGACCAGTGTAATCCGATTCCTTAACGAATGACTCGTGTGAGTCGGTTCTTTTCAGTGAATCAAAAACATACAGCGTGACCAGTGTAATCCGATTCCTTAACGAATGACTCGTGTGAGTCGGTTCTTTTCAGTGAATCAAAAACATACAGCGTGACCAGTGTAATCCGATTCCTTAACGAATGACTCGTGTGAGTCGGTTCTTTTCAGTGAATCAAAAACATACAGCGTGAACAGTGTAATCCGATTCCTTAACGAATGACTCGTGTGAGTCGGTTCTTTTCACTGAATCAAAAACATACAGCGTGACCAGTGTAATCCGATTCCTTAACGAATGACTCGTGTGAGTCAGTTACTTTTAGTGAATCAAAACATACAGTGACACCACCGTTATCCAAATCCAAATCCAAATCCGACAAATGACATACATCTCGACCAGTATAGTCTGATTCTGTACGAATGACTCTCTTATTATAAACTATTTATTCTATTCCCAAACTAATTACTATTATGCAATATTTCTTCCTAGTGAATCAAAAACGTGCCACCCAAACAGTGTGGTGTGAATCCTAAACACAGGATTATTTAAGAGCTGTTAAGGCCCTTGCACACTGAAAAGTCACACGTTAAGAAATAAATAGGACCTCACGTTTTGTCAAACACGCTTGCACACTGCCTCCTCCGCACAACTTTCGTCCGTCATAAAAAAATGTGGATCGGGTTCGATTTCTGCGTTTTTCGCATCCGTAGCAAGCAGTTTGAATGGTGTTTTGACAATTCAAACCCCCGAATCACGAATACGAAAAAACACATACGAAAATTTCGGACTCTTTAGGGAATTAAAAACAGTGAGACTAGTGTTTTTTTTTAGGGAATCTTTTTTTTAAGGAATCAACAACATGCAGTGTGACCAGTGTTGTCCAATTCCTGAACGAATGACTCTTACGTGCCGTTATTTATTATTAAATCTACACATACACTACAGTGTGACCACAGTATTTTGAATCCCTCATACATTACATCGAGCTCAACCAGTGTAGTCCGATTCCTGTATGAATGACTCTGAGCTATCTCTTCCTAGTGAATCAAAACAGCATGACCAGCGTAGTCCAAACCCGAATCCCTTATACAGTAAGTTGCCGTGTTTGATGTGTCAGAGCATGTGTGCTAACTCGATGGTAAATCCTCATTCTGAGGCCAGAATGGCTTCTAAAGAGATCCCGAACCCCTTCTAATACTCACATTGTAGAAGCTTAGTATCGATGAGCAGTTCCAGAGTCAGTAGGAGCACCACCAAGATGACACAGGCCACCAGGAAACAGTTGAAGCCAGCGCTCAGCAAACACACCTGCCAGAGCGCTGCTCTCCTCCCGCAGCACGGCTTCAGCCAGTTAGACCTGCGGATCAAACACAGCGGCAGGGAGAGAAAGAGAAGAGAACCATTTCTGAACTACAAAACCACAAACACAAGACAGCTGGAGTCTACTTTCACACATATTTGCCAACAACAAAGGTAGGCATGAAATCACAAAGTTTACTTCTACATACAAGTTTACTTGTACTTTTACATACAAGTAGAAATAGAAGTCAACTTATTATATGTACAAGTAGAAGCAGATGTACACTTATGTACAAATAGAAGGAAGCTTGTATTAAAAAAGCTTGTATAAAATGCATTGCTTTGCTTTAACTGAGCCTTATGCTCATGCAAAGCCTCATTTATGTAATATTTTTCGATTGCAATGTTTTATGCGGGAATGGCGGCGGTAAAAGTATTATTCTGGTTAAGTACCAACTGTATGTACAAGTAGAAGCAAGCTTGAAAGTTGAATTAAACTTGTATGTACGGGTAGACAAAGTAAACTTGTATGCTCATCTATTTTTAGTTTGCTTCTCTGTACAAAAGTTTACACACGTTTGTACATAAGTCTACTTTTACAAGTAGAAGCAAACTAGTTTATAAAAGTAGAGGTAACATGTATGAATGTGTATAAGCAAACTTGTAAAAGCAGAGGTAAACTTGCACACACTCTTACAAGTTTACATCAACAAGTAAACTTATGTACAAATAGAAGCAAGCTATGCTATAAACTTACTGCTACTTTTAAACTCAAGTTTACCTTTATTTACATAAGTATTATTTGTATGTAGACGTAAACTTGAATGTGTACATGTTTACATCTGCTTTTACAAACAAGTTTGCTTCCATTTGTATGCAAGTTTACTTCTACACATTCATACAAGTTTACCTTTACATACAAGTTCATTTCTATTTCTACATGCACATATAAGTTTAATAATACTTTTACAATCAAATTAACTTTTGCATACAGGTTTACATCTACAGGTTACAAGTTAGCGTCTACCATTCTTAAATCACGCTAACCTCTCTAAACTCATTAAATAAGAGATTTTGGCATTATCATGAGACGTGGCCACAGTGTGTAGATCTGTCACACACACATACAGCTATCGTATGACTTCAGTATGACTTTAATGCCACCTTTATGGTACTACTTCTGTCACTTTTGAGCTTGAAATCCCCAGGCCCCACTCGCTTTCGTTTTATGTAAAGGAGCTGCCAAAAAATCACTTGATTAGTTGCAATTGCTTATAGCCTTCAGTTTAATTGTGTTTTTCAAATTCGGTTAGGCAGTAAACCTTTCAGTGGATGCTCTATGAGTGTGTCTCACTTTGATTAATCACATTTCCTCACTATCTCTCTTTTCCTCGCTCCTCTAAAAGCAGACTAATTGAATTGCCCTGTTGAGGGGTCTTATTCCCTCCAGCTTTTTCTGTGTTCCTCTCAATCTCCCGTCCTGACTCTCATATCATCTACTGCTATTCCACTGCCACGAGCTGATCTCAGATCTGGGGGTAACCTAAGAGGTGGACAATTTAGCATCAAGAACAACATCAATGTGCTCTACCCGTTCTATCAGGAACCAGGAGTATGTAAAGACCTACTAAGTTCAGTATACGAAGTTCAAAAAGTTGCAAAACGTTTTTTTTGTTGTTTTTTTTACGGAAACGGTGGTGCGTTGAACACCCTGTTCAGATGACACAAGAGTTGCTACTATGGCAGCTGAGAAGGCCATTCTTTGTGTTCTTTTCAAAGCATTTTCGGAGCCTGATGAAATGGGTATAAGTGTGTGTTTAATACTGTAAAATACGCTCGATGTTACAGTCACTGCCCTTGCCGTCCAGTTTAAAAGAGAACATCCCAAACGAGTGGAAACTGTGGTTCCTAATCATTGTGATCCAACATTGGCTCGCATTTCAGACTGAAAACACAACTATTTAGCCTCACATGCTACTGACCAAACAGGACTTCTAATATCTTCCATTGTTGCGTATACCGAGCTGCAGCGGACACTTTTGTAGTTGGACCCATTGTGCGAGCTGTCTCTTTAATACCGCGTAATTTATATACATGTTGCTGCTGATTGGGCTGACATTTTTGACACACCGTTTCAAGGAAACATGTCATTCAACCCGGAAACCGTAGCAAAATTTTTCTATTAAACCTTTGACAAAATCACACCAGAATATTGGTGTGTTCAGGTATGGAACAACTTTACAAACAGTCTTTTCATCCACACAGTTTCGTTATTTCTGTGTTACAAATATTCATATGACCGAAGTAAAATAGAGCAAATCACCTTTTGAAAGTAAATTGCCGCTTCATATAAAGATTGTATGATTGAAATCGTTACACCAGTAGGTGGCGACAAGTGACTGTTAAAAAATGTGTTAAATCATTAATTCAAGAGATTCGTTCAAAAAACGCGGATTCATACAGTAATGAAACAAGTGAAGTATTTATGAGTGAGTCATTGAATCATTAATTTTTTTAAATAATTCATTCAAATTAATCATTTTAATAGACTGCAGCAATTAACATTTAGTCAGAACCTCTAGTAAATTGCATGTTATTTTGATTCGTTGTCTGTTCAGAATCGTGATATTTGTTTGAAAAAAACAAAACAAATAAAAATCGTGATTCTCATATTATCCAGAATCGTGCAGCTCTAATTCCATTCCAAACAACGCCCCGGTTTTCTCCACTACTTCAAATTTGATACTATTTTGGCACCATGTATGCTCTCTTTTATCATCGTCTTTTTTTTTCTTTTTTGCTGAACTGTTGGAACGTGAGCATTTGCGCACTATTTTCCAGACTGAGCTCCAAGCCCATACTGTGCATCCCGGGCTCCTTCTCTCGGGAGCGGATTCTGATCTTGGCAGCATAGAAAAGACTGATCAGTGTGGCCAGACTGACCTCATCCTGTGGCTCTCTGAGTTACACACACACACACACACACACACACACACACACACACACACACACACACACACACACACACACACACACACACACACACACACACACACACACACACACACCATCTGGAGAGTACAGACTCCACTTATCAGACGTAGCCAAAAAGATGATTGCCTAACAGCATGGCCGTGCCTTCATTTGATCAGATGGACTATATTTGCATGCTTTGGGCTTCGCCCTTGTGCGGTTCGAGCAGGAAGGGCAGATCAGACATGGAATCTGTGTGCTTGGCTGAGCACTGGTGTCTAATAATACCAGCTTAGCACTCTGTAACTTTACGCCCTCCTAAAAGTGCAAACTCCAAGTTCCCCGATGGCTCGACAACACCAAACTCTCATCAGCACATAATGCATTTCACTATAATTTGATAACATTTTAGATTGAGGTAACATATTGAGGTAACTTATTAACATATCGTAAAGAGTTGTGTGAAAATTGGATGCGCATTATATCCGCATCACGGGCCTCAGGTCTTAAAGTGACAGCAGCCTAATAAACCTGCTGCCGCCTGTGTCATTAATGTTAATCAAACAACAAAAGAAGAGAGAAAATCACTTTTGTAGCTTTAAAAAGGATAGATCTATATTTAATTTAGATGTATACAGTGAAGACCATTTCATTTCTGTATATTTCCTACCTGAAAATCACTGTTTACAAGGTTATTTGGGTCAAAAACAACTAAAACAATTTATTTTGTGCATTTTGGTAGACTAAGTACAAATCTGAACCGGTCTGACTGGACCAGTAGAAAAAAAAACATTGAGCCCTGATATATAAAAGGCACAGCTTAAAGTGAAGATTATTTTAATTTTACTTAAAAGTTAAAATCCTTAAAAGCCTATCAAATGTTAGGCGCAAATCTTGTTTTTTTATTTTTTATCTATTAACAGCACTAGTAAAAATACAAAATAGAATTGTTTGGTTGTTGTTTTTTGAGTGTGTATGTAATGTTTATATATTTAACCTGAAAAACGTGTCAATATTAAGTGTAAATGAAACATGACAGTGAGGATGCATGCCACAAAATTGTAGCAAAGATAAAATGAACACAGCTTGACTCTTCTTGTTCTCCCCCACTTCTAAAAGTGGTCAATCTCCTTGAACATCAGTATCATCGAGCAGTTCTGGCTGTGAAGGGCAGTGCAATTGAAGCGCGGGACCACCGGGACCAGGAGCGCTGGTGAAACATGGCAATGGCTGGAGGTTGTTATTTTATGCTGAGCGAGCAGCAGCTAGTCGGACTCAAACCCAATCCCACGGCCTGTATTAGAGGAATGGATGAATGAGTCCTAGGTGGGAAAGATCAACCCAAAAAGCCGCTGAGTAAGAAGGACATTGCTGGTCTCCAGTTCCAGAGTGGAGCGTGACTGGATCTCTTTCACCTTCCCTGCACCTCATCCTGAACACAGTGGAGCCTGATCATGGGGCATATGAGAACGGGACATGCCCTTGCTGGCTCAGGCCACAGAGGTGTCAGTCAAACTAGAGGTGAGGGATAGACATTAGGGCAACATGTAGGCAGGTAAATGACATATAGAAAAAAACTAGTGATGGACTAAAATTGCTACCCAAAATGGAGGGTCAAAATCATTAACTGACACTGACGTTTAACCCTCTGGGGTCAACAGACCGGTGGATTTTTTCCTCATAGCAGCGGAAACAACTTAAAGGATAATTCCGGTATTTAACACATTGAGTCTATATTGTAGTTTGTTTTGGATGAACAAGAGTGGTGGACAACGTTTTTTTGACAATGGTTCCTCTCTCGAGTTTTTGACTATTAAAGAATTGGCCATGGACCCATTTAACATTGGAGTCAATGGGCATGTCCGAAAATGTCATTAAAACAGCCAATAATGTTCGTTTACAAAACTGTTAAACTCACCGAGTGGTTAGTGGTGTTCGTTGATGATTATAAACAATATATCGTCGCAATATATGATTCCAATTCGTTTATTTTGCTATAGTGGAACTATTTTTTCAACAATGGGATTTTACAAAATGACGAATAAAACACGACAGAAACTGTATTTCGCAACACTTTTTGTTTCTGGAACATCAACTAACATCACTAATCACTCGGTGAGTTGCACAGTTTTGAAAACTAATGTTAAAGGTTGTTTTAATGACATTATCGGACATGCCCATTGACTCCAATGTTAAATGGGTCCATGGCCAATTCTTTTATAGTCAAAAACTCGAGAGAGGAACCATTGTCAAAAAAATGTTGTCCACCACTCTTGTTCATCCAAAACAAACTACAATATAGACTCAAGGTGTTACATACCGGAATTATCCTTTAAGGTACACTGTGTAGGAATTTCTAGTTGGAGGAATTGTATTTTGCATTCAAACGAATAGTGTTCTCTAGCTAGCGCCTTACTTTTTCAAATGCGTGTTGCAACTATAAAACCGCTATAAAAACCATATAAAAACCGCTATAAAAACTATGCTTATCACAAAACGGTTGCATTTAGCATTTATTATTATTAGTGTCTTTTGGAGTAAATTTATAAATAGGACAAAAATGAATGTCATGTCATTGACTGAGAAAACCTGAAGCATAATGAGAGTCTCATTAAAATGGCTGCTGTTAAATCAAATATCATTTGTGCCAAAACACTTCAGTTTGCTGACATTCGTCTTTGACTACCACCATGTATACATTCCCGACTGGAGCTTTAAAGAACACAAGCGATGTTCAAATATTCAGTACCAAACGATAATGTACACAAACACATTTCCAAACGTGAATTGTAATTTGCACTTCTGCTACCCCTGCGCACATCCAGAAAGAGCCAGGAGGAAGTGTGTGTGCTGGAGTGGACAGGTTTATAGAGACATCAGTATCCGCACTGCGCGAGACGCAGGAGAGACGGATTGAACTCCGGCAAACGGGCGAGCGGAGAGGGCTGAATTACACCATGAACCTGATCGATCGTGAACTGGAGAAATGTGCTGTCATACTCGCCTCTCGGTCAAACACTGATTCTCGCGCTCCCGCTCTTGCTTCGGGAGAAATATGAGCAGGAAAGAAAACTATTCTAAACTCTGGCGAGGTGCTTTGCTGTCGACATAGGCCTTGGCTTTGAACAGAGCTTCAAAAGTGACTGGTTCGATATGTTCTTCATAGGCAACGGTCATGCATGTACGCCACACAACCGTGCTAATCGCGACTGGTCATTAGCACATGTCGCTAAGCTAACTAACGTTACATGACGTAAGAAATTTTTTGAAATTTTTGTTTGAAAAACTGAAATTTTTGTTGGTCGAATTGAATATTTAATTTGATGCTCATATTTCCAATTAAATTAAAATTAAGTGAGGGTTAGGTTAAAAAAAATCATTGGAAACAAATAATTTAGTAACACTGTTAAATGTAATCTTTAGCAAATCTTAAAATTAATATCCATTTTTGAATAACCATTTCAAAATTAATAATTGTATCTATTTCAAAAAAATCTATTTTGGCTATAACTTGAAAATATTATTGTACAGAACCACAATATTTTAAAATATTTTCCCCCCCAATATTATAATAGATTTATCGGTTGTTGGCAATAAAATGTTATGTTTCACAAATATTTTAATATGATATATATATATATATTATAATATTTGTAAAACATAATTATGTACTATAGTATTTATTTACATTTTACAACTGATAAATATAAAAATATTAAAACATTAAATTATTATAAAAATATCAATACTGTACAATTTTATTTAAAAATTGTTTATATAGGCTATTATATATATTCTTCAGTTATATATAATATATTAAATGGTTATCACCGATTCAATTTAAATAATTCTTGATTTATTGGTATCTGCCAGAATTTTTATATCGGCGCCTTCCCAAACATACATATAATAATCATAATTTCCCTCAATTTTGTCAACAATCTTGGGTAAATATTTTCTCTGAAATTGTTGCAATGCATTCTGGGATTGTCTCTGGAAAGGATACATGTAATGCTGTCTCAGAATTTGGCCAAACTATGTATAAAAAGGCCAATAATTGGACCAAAGTAAAATTACACTGTATTATTGTACAATTATGTGTTATATACATGGAATAGATTATATGATTAATTAAAGGGGTCATATGATGGTTCTAAATGGATTGGTTTAATTCTTAATGTGTTTATGCGGTTTTAGGTTATAAAAAGCCATTATAATACACATACTGTACATTATTGTTGCTCCTCTATGCCCCGCCTTTATGAAACGCCTCGATTTTTACAAAGCTCATCGTTCTGAAAAGCGCAGTGTGCTCTGATTGGCCAGCGATCCATTGCATTGTGATTGGCCCAAATTCCTTATATTAAGCGTCTGACGGAAATGTCCAAAGCAATGATGACAGGTGATAATGTCGGTACTACCTTTTCAATGCGAGCCCGAATCTGATCCAGAAAGTGCAGATGTCCAAGTTGATCAATCAACTTTGCCAGCGGGACTGGACCAGAACGTATCAGATTAGCAAGGTTTTATATTTCATTGGGGACATAATTACTGATTATAATGACTAGTAGTGTCTTTTTACGCGTCGCACAGCGCTACGGGTGTGAGACCACTATGTGAACATAAAACCATGTCTGCATTTGTGATCGTAGAAACGACATAAAAGCGCAACTCTATTCTGCTCAAAACTCGCGTTTGAATAAGTCAGTAGCAAATTCTTAAAATATGACTGTGTCTGTGAGAAGCACCAGACTGTACTTGCAAAGAAGTATTGCCCACTTTTTAGACTCCGCCTCGGTGTGCGGCCGGCCTTGTACTCTCGCAGGTTCTGGACACATTCCTCCGAAAAATGTGCAGCGCACAGTCGAGTTGTTCTGCTCTGGAACAGTGTTATAAATAAAGCGTATCCGCTGTTTTATAATCGTGTCCTCTTTTGGAAGGCCAAACAAAGTAGTTTGGCTTTCGCAACGAAAAAAAACCACATGGCGGCAACAATAATACAGCGAGAATGAAAGTTACGCCTTCTATCTTTGCGTATACATTTGAAACTCTATAGCGTAGATTTGTGGAGGCGTGTTTGAAGGAAGCGTTTTAGGAAGGCCTTCAACTTTTATAAAGAATATCTCTTTAGGTTTGTTTGACACTTTGTAACTCTGCAGATATACATTGCACATGCACAAACCGCTACATAACACTAAAGGAAAACAAGAAATCGCATCATATGACCCTTTAAGAGGATTTCGTTTTTTGGATTATTTTCATCTTCCAGGTTTTCGCTTTAAACTCTGGATCTGTACATCAACTCATAATTATCCATGATTTGCAAAGCACTGATGAAAACACAAGGCAGCAGATGGAGCGGCCAAGCATATGTTCACATGGACACACACACCTTGGCTTCACTAGAAGCTGAACTCTGGCAGTGAGTCTCCGACACCAAGAGGTTGAGAAGGCATCAAAGTTGGTCTCCGAGGAAATCACTTTTAGAAAAAGCAATCAAGGAGCACAAAGCTGTACCACAAGCGCCTTCAAGCCTCCACATAAATCAACCTCACGGCTTCACGTTACTGACCTCAGTCAACTTCAGCCAGGGTCTCGGCCTTTAAAGAATAACTAAAGGGCAAACAAGAACCAGAACCGATCGCTGCTTTGACAGAGATCTTAGTCGCATGTGACTCTCAAAAACGCCACTGCATTAGTAATCCAACCCATAGTAGTGGGAAAGGCATTGCTGTTGATTCTGAAAATCATTATTGGCATGAGCCAGTGAGAAATAGACTTGTCTGAATCTGCTTGCAATAGCTTGATCGAAGCCATTATGTTTCTTGATAGGATTTTTAAAAAGGAAACTTGCAGCTTTAACAAAAAAATAAAAATAAAAATCACACATCCGCATATATAAGATATTTCCAAGAGCAGTAATAACAATCTATCAAGTGCAGTCAATGCTTTTAAACCCGCTCTTTGGGCTCTGATAATGGCATGGCTATATAGTTTGATCATGCGCATGGTTTGTATGTCAGTTTAAGCCTTATTGGAACTGAGCTAAAAATAGAAAGATGCCAAAATGACAGCTCATTCTTTATTTTTGAATGGAAAGAAAATGATAGACTGGAAGATTCTTTGAAGTAAAAAAAATGAAAAATAATAATAATTGGCAACAGTGAATTTATTTTTCATAACAATGGCCATTTCTCATAACTGTGACTATATCATGGAACTTGATTTGCCATGACTTTTCTCTCACAATTGCGACATTTCTTGTAATTGTGGCTTAGAATGTGACTTAAAATCACACAATTATGACATAATTTCTTGTAATTGTGGCTTAGAATGTGACTTAAAATCACACAATTATGACATAATTTCTTGTAATTGTGGCTTTATATCTTCTTATAATGTGACTCTCTCACATGATTTTGACTTTGAATCTCATAATTGCAGATTATTTTCTTGTAATGGTGTCTTTACATCTCATCAATGTGACCATCTCAAAAGTCTGAGATTAGATTTCACAATTGTGACTTAATTTCTTGTAATTGTAGCTTGATATATCATAACCTGAGTTTAAATCTCACGGTTCTGAGTTTAAATGTCACAATTGTGGCTTAATTTCTTGTGATTATGGCTTTATATCTCAGAAAGTGACTTTAAATCTCATAATTGAGACTTAATTTCTTGTAATTGTGGCCTTATTTTTGCGAATGCATCATTATATCTCATAATTTAGATGAGAAGTTAGTGAAGCATGAGCTGGAAGATGATAGCCTTTGATAATCCATCATGCCACAAAGTCCCACAAAGTATTTGGCATATTTAGCTGAAAAATTATATATATAGTAACATTTTATGTAAATACCCGGTAATTATTATTTATTTTTTTACATGTGAGTGAATATTTAATTTAATTATTTATTATCTAATTTAATTAGTTCTAGAGCGTTTTGGTATAAGGCATAAAGTATGTATGCATATAATTCGTATCTAAAGTACAAATATTGTGGGACAAGTTCACATTGTAAGTTTATTATTTATGGTTAGGGGTGTTTTAATTTCTGTCCAGAAATATGAGCACTAGCAAACTCCTAGCACAGTCCAAGGTCCCTCAGTCTTCAAGGTTGGCAATGCCTAATAAAGCAGCCTCAAATGAATAATAATGCATAATAATTCTTTCTAAGCAGTGTTTTGAGAGTTGTCTGTGTCATAAGCAGATAGGACCGACTGATTTCCAGTGACCGCTGCGAATGTCAAAAGTTGGATGCTGATCTAAGACACATATCTCTTACATCCCCTGCTTCTAAACATAATGAAGAGAGCGGCTGATCTCAGATCAGCAGGAAAGAGCACGCTCCACTGACAATGTCAGGTAAAGAGCAAGCAAGCAAAAGCTAAAAACAATTGTCACGGCCAGCAGACAAACCTCAGCACAGGATAAAGAAGACGAGAAAAAACAAAAACAACAACAAAAGCTAAGCATAAAATATCTGCTGAATCTCAGAGAGATTCTTTATTTGAAAAGCACACCATTAATCTCACAGGATTTACCAGGAGGATGTGTCACTTTAGTGCTAAATTTATAAACTTGAGTTTATAAAATTAATGAAAGAGCACAAATGTATCGCAATATTATCTAATTCCTTAAACTGCAACTAAGCATCTTAAAAATACTTGAATACTTTCAAAAAAAAAAAAAAAATTATATATATATATATGTAATGCATCAATCTCAAAATAAATAGTCGAGGGGTCTCTGAGGTCTTTTTCATCTTCTTGCGGTTAGATGTCAGTAATTCACCCATAATGCACTAGGCTTAAGGTCTCGTTCTATAGATAAAGTTGACAGAGCAAGGGCATTAAAAAGATTTTACAAAAATGTAAAAATCTAGTTTATAATGATTAAATTAAATGGGCAGCCTACAAAAACATTAGGAAATCATTTTCATTTTTATATTTAGAAAGTATTTACGGCAACACCCCCCCCCCCCCCCCCCAAAAAAAAAGCATTACAATAGAAAATTATAATATTTTTTTCATGATCCATTTTTTTCTCAGTCAACTGTCTTTTGTTATAAAAAACATACAAGATACAACAGAAAGCATGAATATTTTGGGCAGTCCACATGCACACCAGTATAATGTTCCGGTCAGGAAGCCCAAGTGCCAGCACATGCTAATAATATCCCACACATTGGATGTCTTGCCCCTGCACTGAGACTGCCAGCTCTGCAAATGCCCCCTGAAGTTTGCAACTACAACCATCCGCCCACGTGGCAGCCCACCAGTGAGTGTGCTAGACTACATCATCTCTGTAATATCTGCTGTTTGATCACAACTAGCACGGCGTGAGATGTTAAAACTGGTCTTGGGTGGGATATTTGTAAGTAGCAAAGACATGTGAAATCATTCAAAAGTGTTGCAGATTTTTTGAATAGAAGTGAATAGTTGTATTCAGCAAGTGACAGTACATGTTTACATTGTTACAAAGGGTTTGTTTCAAATAAATCCTGCTCTTTTGAACTTTCTATTCATCAAAGAATCCTGACTTTTTTTTTTTAGCACCGTTTCCACAAAAACTAGTTCATCTGTTACGGTGGCGCAATGCGGCCACATACTTATTATTTTTCCTACTCAATTATGTCATACTTATGAGATGTTATGTCGTTTAAAATATGTTTTCTTGTACTTTAATAACGAGATGTTATGTTATTTAAACAATATATATTTTCTCGTAATAACGAGATGCTGTTAAAACCACATTTTTTCTCGTCAAAATTAGGTATTTTTTCGTAATAACAAGATTGTTAAAACAACATTTTTCTAAAAATATATTTTCTCATAAAAATGAGATCACGTTAAAACAAGTTTTTTTCATAATAACGAGATAGTGTCGTAAAAAAAAAAAATTCTCGATAAAATAATATATATTCTCTCATAATAACGAGATGTCGTCATTAAAAAAATTCTCATTGAAATTAAACATTTACGTTTAAAAGTAAAATTGAGCAATTTTCTCTCGAATAAAATATAATTTTTTTCTCGATAAAATAATATATATTCTCTCATAATAACGAGATGTCGTTAGAACAACGTTTTTTTCGTAATAATGAGTGTCGTTAAAACAATTTTTCTAGTTAAAATTATCAATTTTTTCTCATACGAGATTTTGTTAAAACAATGTTTTATCGTAATAACGAGATAGTGTCATTAAAAAATTCTCATTAAAATTAAACATTTACGTTTAAAAGCAAAACTCTGCAATTTTCTCACGAAAAAAAAAAAAAAATTTCTCGATAAAATAATATATATTCTCTCATAATAACAAGATGTCGTTAAAACAACGTTTTTTTCGTAATAATGAGTGTCGTTAAAACAAAAATTTTCTAGTTAAAATTATCTATTTTTTCTCATACGAGATTTTGTTAAAACAATGTTTTATCGTAATAACGAGATAGTGTCATTAAAAAAAAAATCTGACATTTGCTGCTGCTGTGCACAAGGCGACCCGAGTTTGTGTCTCGGCTCGAGGTTCACAAACTTTAGCATCTAGTTGCAAAGCATTCCCATCTCTTGCGTTTTTATTAATGACGTCATTAGCGATTAGATGACGTTGACTTGACTTCAAGCTCCGTCGTTCAACCCCTACGACACGCGGCCTGTGATAAAGGCCTATTCCTACGTTGTCGTGTCACGTAGAAAATACATTATTTTAACAATATAATATCTAGTTATAACGCGAAAAGTATTTACAAGTTAAAAGTTATTACGAGAAAAACAAGAAAACAAGAACAAAATTTTTTAGAAAATTTGGAGCTGAAAATGGAGATTTGATCACAGGAATAAATTACATTTAATTAAATATATCAAAACAGAAATTATTTATTTTAAATTGCAATAATATTCCACAAAGCAGCCTTGGAGAGCAAGAGAAAGTCAATTTAAACTTGTTGTGCGGCCAAGTTTGTGTGGTGTGTGATCTCTTTTAAAGCCTAGCCATAAAATTTAAGCTATTTTATAACTTTTTCAATAAACCAATTGGAGTCGAAATGCTGGGGAATTACAGGTAACTATAAAGAGATGCATATATTTGCATATAATCAAAAATCGAACTTTAAAATACAATAGTAATACTACTAAAATATCACGTCTCTAGGACCATGCATACTCTAAACATATTAACAACATGACAAAATATAAATTAATAAAATCTAAATTAATATTAAAATAATCTAAAATACAGAGGACAATATAATACTATATATATACATACATATACACACACACACACATATTTAAAAAGTAGGTTTAAATGAATAGAAAAATAAAAATAAAGAATGAGCTGTCATTTTGGCATCTTTCTATTTTTAGCTCAGTTCCAATAAGGCTTAAACTGACATACAAACCATGCGCAAATATCCTCTGTATCATTCTGCACATGCTTCAGATGTGAGTCACTTCAGAAACATGACGTGCCTGTACTCTCGCTTTCTCTACTCGGTTACGGGAGAAGGAAACAAAGCTGCTGATATGCCGGTGGGTGAAACTGCCACAAACAGTGTCCCGGAATCGCCATGACCTTGCCCTTTCTGTGGAAATCTGTGCAATTGCGATCAGTTTCTGTCAGAAATGTTTTGTGGATAATATCTCTCAGCAAATCTGGTGAAAAGTGCCATTTTTTTATTTGATTTATTTAACCCTTATTTAACCAGGGAAATCCTTTGAGAACAAGTCTCTTTTGCGAAGGAGCCCTGGCCAAGAAAGCCGCAATAAAAGTTCCACATAAAATACAAAATATAACAAATACAATGAACATACAAGACATAATACATTAATAGTACACTGAATCAACCAAAAAAAGAATAAATAATAAATAAAAAAAGACATATCCATTAACAGAAAGCATGTTCTAACAGAAATTATACCGGACAGAAATATCCCAGAAAGCACAAAACATTTTCACAACATTGTATTTTGATTGCCTTGTAAGTGATTGGGTTTAATCGCTTAAAATTGTTCTAGATACCACACCTAAAATAAAACATGACGTAAACAAAACTCGGTATACATTTTTTTGCAAATGCAGATATGTAAACTACATTCTATGCGTAAACATAAAAATGCGGAATTGCTATGCGATTGGATATCACAAACAATCAGAATTAGAGCGGACGGATTCTGGATAAATTGAGAATCACGATTCGTTTCAAACAGAGATTATGATTCTCCCACGATTCTGAACAGACGACTAAACAAAATGTAATTTACTAGACGTTGACAAAACGTTCATTTAAACAAGTCTATTTAAAATGTTGAATCAGGTTGAATGAATGATTCAATGACTCCCTCATGAATAAATAAATTGTGTCATTACTTGATGAATCAGTGTTTTTTTATGAATCTCTTGAATGATTCAATGACAAATACATCTTTTAACAGTCACTTGTCGCCATCTACTGGTGTAACAATGTAATTGATACTTTCAAAAGGCCTTTTGCTCTATTTAGATCGTCAACATAGTCATCAGTGTTTAAATCTGTACTATAAACTTTTATCACACCAGTACTTCAGTGATAATATGAATATTTGTAGCAGAAATGTGTGGTTTTATAGCTATACATGACCACAGCTCTCTCTGGCTCAGTGGCAGTTCCAGCTCAGATCTGAATGTTCGCTGTGATCGTACTTGTCAAAGGCTTATAATAGCAAATACAGTTTAATATTATATGCAACAAAATTTTCTGTTACATTATGAAAACATAACGTTAACGTGTAACATTAAAACCCCAAAATGTCATTATCTCTTTTCCCGCCACTGACAGAATTGTCATCTTTCCGTGTTTTTACTGTTATATGGTAGGGGGCGCTATTACACATCTTCTGAAAGAATCCAGAATCTCCTGATCCAAAGACAGACGAAGAAGCAGCAGAAACAAGCGATATACGCATATTTAAAATAACGTGATCATCAACATTAAACAGCATATAAATCATAACAGCATAATGTTATTGAATTAAATGTTATTAAATTAAATGAACCCAGGGCGAGCTACATGACTGTGAAGCTTTGGGGTGTTGATGGACTCGATCTACATCTATGTTTTGATCTTCGTTCTGAATCCGATCTGGATGTAATCTTTGACAAAAACGTTATTTTCTCATCTTTTTGCTCAAAATGTTGCTGTTTTTTTTTTAAAATGAAACTTTCCCACATTCAAGCATACACTATGCATAAAAGCATAGGGTCTGTTCTTTGACAAATTGCATGCTCAGATTTTCATATAAAAAAAAATTTCGGTGGAATGTTTGCCATGAAAAATGTTGTGAGAAAGAATGATAAAAAAATGCTGACGCTGGCTGGAAACTTTTTTCAAAAATGCTGGCGGGGAAAGAGTTAAATGCGTAGAAAAAAAAGTTTCACAACATTCAGCTGGGCTGTTATCACAGGTGTGTCACCTGACAAAGTGAGTCGTGAGAGGCAGAATGCTCTGTGCTGACATCTCAGAAACACACTCACACACTTGAGAGATTGTACGGACCATCTGTCTCACACACACACACACACACACACAGGCATGGCTTGTGGACAGTGTGACGGCTGCCATAATTAAGCTTATGGTGTTTGTCAACTTTCCCTGCATGAAGCAGAGCATCGCACAGTGGCCGTCCACGGTGAGTCACGCTACCCAGACGGGACAGCAGCGTCGCCTGCCAAAAAACCCAGTCAGCACCATAAAGGTCTGGGTGCTCTACACTCCCAGCATGCAGTGCGGCTGCCAGATGATTTTTAAAGCCACATTTGCGCACTAACCACTGAGGAACACAAATACACCCACTGAAACCTGGCATTTAAAAATATGGTGTGAAGTAGTCGAGAAACCAACCTCCTGCGGTAAACATCCGGTATTTGAAAAAAAATGATGGCACAGACGTACTGTATACACTCTTAGAAAAAAAAGGTTCAATGGGGTTTAATATAGAACTGTAGGCTTATATGGCAAAGGGGTTATTTTAGCATTATTACGAGCTCCTAAAATGTAATTAAAATAAAAAACTATTAATTAAAACTAAGAAGCAGTGCCTGACCCTTTAAGCTTCTACGTGGAACCTCTTCTTCTAAGAGTGTAGGAGAGGTTGGAAAGGTAAGGTGGCACATTACGAGCCTGTCCAAAAAGCCTGTGATTGGTCAATTTACATGGTGTTCTGATGGCTTCTTCCTGTCTGAGTGGTCCAGACTTTGTGCTGATAGTCAAAAGTATGTGAGAACAGAATTACACAAGCAGAAAAAAAATCTGCATCTTAAAATGATGCAAACAAGATGATATGGATCACAAAGGCACGCTAGTCGAAAACTAAAAAAAATGCTATGAATGGCAGTAACCAATCCATTTATAGAAAATCGTAACGGTTTTGAAAGCTAAAACTTCTGTAACAAACAATTTATGGATTTCTGTCGGTCTCAGAATAGTGTTATTGCACAGCGGCACTTTCATGTCATTTCATGTCGTTTTATTTATTTTATCTTTCAAGATATAATTTTGGTTTTGTCTGAGTTTCCATTAGAAATCGTATAAATAAATATAACATTTCAAGCCAAAAAAAACCCCATCTTTCTCAGTGCTCCCAGGTTTGTTTTGAACTGAAACACAGGTAAACAAGCCTCTACGATCCAGTTCTGCATTACAAATCATTTCAGCATGCCAACATATTATAAGCAAATTCCTTTAGAGTACTACTTTATGTCAGACGCAATAAAGATTGAAATCTCGACTACTTTAGATACTGCTACTATTGTTTATAAGACATGTTGAGGCTTATTTTTACCTCACCCCTGCCAAGCTTCAAATGAATTCCTGGAATTCCAGTTAAAAGTCAGTATCGTTGATCTAAGTGAGAGTATGCTGCTCTTCCTGATTTTTTGGATATCTGAATATTTCTCTCCCAGGCTGGCGTATGTTTCGTCGGAATCCTTTATCCGATAATAACTGAAAGTGGAACAGTGACGAGAGCGCAGACGAAGAGAGACAGTCAAAATGTTACGTTAGAGTAGCGCAAACTAGGGAACAGTTGCACTGGAAAGGTTTCATTTCAGACTAAAATGTCATATTATGCCTCTACATTCAATATCATCATGTTTTTCGAATGATTCGTTCTTGTGTGTGAATACATACTTTGACAGCAAACTAAGGGAAGACCAAAAGACTCCATTTAGGGACATTAAGGCCTTGTCCACACTAATACATTTTCTTTTTAAAACACATATTTTTTTCTCCATTTTGGCCTTCCATCCACGCTGAGACTACGTTTTTATTAATGAAAACTAAGCTTTTTGAAAACTCTCTCCAAAGTGAATAAATTTGAAATCGCCGCTTACGCATTGTAGCATCAGTGAACGGTGAGATATTTTGCTAAATAAAATGATCCTATCAGAAGATTTGCATGGAAGGTTTTACGCATGTTCAGTAAGGTGAATTTAGCGTTTTCAGATGTTTTCCAAAAGTTTCTCATCCACACTGAAACGTCGGAAAAACGTCTGAAAACGCTATTGTGGACTGCGTTGTGAGAACGTTTTTAAAGAAAATGGCGTTTTCAAATGTATCCGGATTATTGTAGACGTAGCCTTAGGGAAGTGCATAGTTGGATACACAAATTATTTATTTTATTCTTTAGGGGTGTTCAAAAAACAACAACAAATAGACTAAGAGCCCTATTTTGCACCCAGCGCAAATTACTTTGTACATCGTCGCATGTATCATTCCTACTTTGAACCCCGACGCACAGCAGACTTTTCCCTCCACAGACGCACGTTGGTAAATTAGGGAATGAACTTGCGCTCGGGCGGTTCAGTGAAAAGAGGCGGCGTGATCCGGCTCAAATGTTCCCTGCTGCTATTTTGCAGTTTCAGAAAACAATTCCACCACAGACCAGGAAAACCCTAGTCTAAAGTCAGTTGTGCGTTATTCAGATGCTATTTTAAGAGCGCATGCTTGGCCATAATGTAGCGTGTGCACAACGAGTATACACTTTGCTTCTCTCATCTACACAGACGCAGCGGTTCATATTTTTGCAAACCATACATAATTACAAGGAAAAAATATTACCACACGAGGGAAATCATTGTGGTGTCCATGAAGATGTAAAAAAATAGGCATAAATCTAGCTTACACATTTACACAAATTATTCAGGCTAATTGTAGTAATGACGGATCAAAACTGTTTGATCAATAGTGCCGAGACACATCGGTATATAAGGACATCTGACAAAGTGGGTTGTCCGTCAAGAACCAGGAAACAAAATTCTGAAGACTGCGAAATCACTGTTACCATCGTGTAAGTTGCGTGCGCTGGCAAATCCGCCGTTATAATAGCGATCCGCCATGGAACAAGCGCGTCTGCTCTTAAAGGGAATGTGAGAGGACGCTCTGATTGGTTTATTGCACGTTACGCCCAAACCACACCTATGAGTAATGAAGCGACTTCAGACCAACACATTTTAGATTTGCTCTGAGATCCGCCCACAAAGTTACTTGCGTTTCGCGTTTGATACTTGCGTTTCAGATCGTTAAAATAGGGCCTTAAATGTCTATATCCTAGTGCTGTCAAATCAATGAATCGCATCTAACATAAAAGTTTGTTTATATAATATATGTGTGTGTGTTTTTATACACACACACACACACACACACACACACACACACACACACACACACACACACACACACACACACACACACACACACACACACACACACACACACACACACACACACACACACACACACACACACAGATGTGGTAGATGCGATAACTCGAGATTAATGGATTTAACAGCCCTACTCACAACTAAAAAGCTAATTTTGGGATTTAGTCTTATGGCACTAAAGTCGATGGGAAGCCCCAAATCACACAGATGCGGAAACGTGGGTGTACGTGTTCCTGTGCAGTATCACATGTGTGCCAGCAGTTTCTTACCCTTCTTGGTTGTCCTCTTCGTCCAGATTGGAAAGCAGCTGTGATCCGGCCAGCGAGAGGTCCAGGGCAGCAAGAGGAAGGTCCCTGTAGGCGAAGCTGACCAGCTGCACTGGAGCCATGCACTGGCCTTCATCCTCCACCTGCTGAGAGATCACCTCCAGATCCGGCACTGCCGCCTGCTGAGGGGGCCTGGGGACACATGGGGGACACTACTCTGTTGTCTTCTTACATTAAAGGTCCCATGACATGAAATTTTCACTTTCTGAGGGTTTTTAACATTAATACGAGTTCCCCTAGCCTGTATATGGTCCCCAAGTTTCTAGAAATTTCAATCGGTGTAAATCGAGCTTTTGCTATCTTTCTCTGCCTTTGAGAAAGTGGAAGCTCAATCGGGCTGATCTTGAATCTCCTCATGACGTTATAAGGAGAAATGTTACCTCCCCTTTCTCTGCTTTGCCCGCCCAGAGAATATTTCCCGCCCAATAATTGGATGTACAAATGAACACCGAAGCTTTTTTTTTAGTTCCTTCATCCAAGCCCCAGAAGAACCAGTGGATTAATTTCATTTTCTCTGGAAATGCGCCGACACAACTCCCCAAAGTTTTGCATGTCTGCGGCAAATATTTCACCGACGACTGTTTCCTCAACTTGGGCCAATACAGAGCTGGCCTCGACGAACGTCTGAAAATAAATCGATCGAGCCGAGCAAAACTTTCTGATGTGTAATTGTTCAAGTTCAGACCGGTAATCTTTCTCTCAAATCGTTCAATACTGTTTATGCATCATCAGTAAGTAAAGCAGTGACTAAAATATCAACTTCACATCGTTTCTTTTAGTAGGATGAAAATAATCTTATTTAAATTGTGAATAAATTATATACAGAAAGCGATCAAAGAACAATCTTTCCACACAGCGCGAGTTTATCTGGACACTTGCCAAACTCGTTATGAAATCAATGACGCTCGTTACACTGCACATGATCGCTCTTACTGTATTTACATCATCGTGTTTGCATTGGTGAAAGCAGAGAGAGTGCAGAAACTGCGTTGCCATGATAACGGTACGTTCACACGGGGCGTCAGCGTCAACGCTTGACGGAAGGCGTGGCTGAAGTTTGGCACGGCGCCATGGTCATAGAAGCGTCAGCCAATGAAATTAGACAGGAATGACAGGATGAACGTGATTGGCTGCCGCCTGGCTACTGTATTTGCATAGACTGATCCTGATTGGCTGACGCTTCCGTCTGCGGCGATTCACTGGCGTTGCTCGCGGCAGAAGTTGAAAAATTCTCCACTTCTGCCGCGAGCAACGCCAGTGAAGCGCCGCCGACGGATCCACAATTCTTTTCGGCAACGCTTGACGTCACCCATTCAAAGTCAATGGGAAGCGTTGACGCTGACGCCCCGTGTGAACGTACCGTTAGATCTTCATTCTCGCGATCAACAACAGACTGTCATCTGCTCAATGCTCATCACGGCAACATTTTATGTGATGGGAATAGATCTAAATACTTTAAAAACTTCTGACGATTCGTTAATCTCGATAGCTGTCATTGTAAAAACGTATAATAGCTGTAGTAAAAGTATTCGAGAGAGTTTCACATGTCAGCCAATCACAGCAGTGGCCGGTTACACTGAATCTCACACAGACACGCCCCTTCAAACAGAGCGTTCAAATCAGAGGCTAAAATCAGCCTAGGAAAAATGCCTTTTATTTCTAAATTATGACTATTTTTGATCTAAAAAACATACTAACATTATAAGGGCAACCCAGGAAACATTATACAATAATAAAATAACCCCATGTCATGGGACCTTTAAGGCAAAGCGTACCAAAGCACAACACAAGGGGAACTGTATATATGGCACAAATGAGAAAGAGAAAAAAATAATAATAACCACAATTCATTGGGTGGAGTGTGCAGGAGAGGTCAGGGATGAGGAGTGCGTTTTATTCCGACAAAGCGTGATGTATGAGACACGAACACAATGAACGACCAGCAACAGAAGAGGGAAGTGAATCACAGACGCCACAGAGACCCAGAATCCCATTATTGAGACGTATTCCCGCAGATTACTGACTGATGTGATTCTAAGACGGACGAGAAGCAGATTGAGGAATCTCAAAAAGGGCATGGCCGCAAATAGCAGAAGTGGAATATGGAAATGCATACGAAACCTCAATGGCTACATAAGTAATGCATGAAAGAGAAGATTAAGTTGTGGCCGGCGTCCCACGTGTCGAGATTGATTCCTAAACCCAGAATATTCATCATGGTCGGGGGATCATGCGTCGCGTTCTACAATAATGAGGTGTCGAGAGAATTTCAAAGCACAATATTGTGGCAAAACAACAAAGTCCCACAGTCGGATGTCATGGCTGGTTCTACCCGGTTTTGTCTTTGATTTATTGGATTTAGTGTGCGGATTCATCTCACGTTTGCAGTTTGGGATTGCTGTTCTCAATCTCAGCGCAAACCAGGCAATGAATATATACTTCTGCAACTGCTTTTGATATCGAACTTTAGTGAGGTAACTTACAAAATAGTTCACGCATATGTTTTGATACACGTGAGGTTGAGTAAAGATGACAAAATTTACATTTCTGGGTGAACTTCTACTTTAATTGCACTGTATAACAAAGAGGGCATGAAAACTGGCCAGACTGGGAGATCCTTAAAAAATAAACAGCAATGTGATAATAGTAATCATAATGTACGCTCATAACTGGAATCGATACACGCGACCCTTAAGATGACTTTATCAAGGGCAGAAGAAAGGACAGAGATGGGAAGAAACCTGGGTTTTGGCTTCTGTCCCAGCCGTGCCGGATGAGAGGTGATAAATTATGCCCGTGCAAAAAAAAAAAAAAAAAATGCGGTGAACATAAAAGGAAGCATGTAATAGTACAGATTCTTAGGAGAATAAAGAAGCATTGCCACTGTGAATACAGGGTCACTAGAGAGAGAGAGTATGTGTAGATTGTCATTATAAGACAGTGATATTATGCTGGGAAGCGTTTCTGTTACTGTTGCCCATCCCAACCTTTAAAACATTAATGGCTGTGGACCCAAACGTACTGTAATTTCTCCAGAAAATCTTCTTCTGCTTTTCTTTTATCTCTGTGTTTGTTGTGTTTTGAGCAAACAATGCATCAAACATGAATGAATGATGAATAATTGGGTGAATCTGAAGAAATCTGTCTGAGACGTGGTATAATTAACAATATATAATTTAACAAGAAAGAAATGTATAAAGATAATACACTGACATTATTTTAATGACAAATTGCTGCACTGTAATGCAAAAAAAACCAGAAAAAAATGAGTGCTGTCAAATCGATTAATCGCATCTAACAAACATTTTTTGTTTATATAATATATATATATATTAAATATATGTATGTGTGAGTGTACGTGTGTGTATGTATATGTATACATGTGCGTGCACACACACACACACACACACACACACACACACACACACACACACACACACACACACACACACACACACACACACACACTTAAATTTGAAAGTTAGGATAAAATAAAAAAGTAAACCTAAACAGTAAAATAAAAGACCTAATAAAAATAGTAAAAGCACATTTTTTTAAATTGAAAACAAAACTAAAACCTAATTCAAAATATGAATACATTTAAATAAATATTAAATACTTAAAAGGTGCATAGCGCAATATTCTGAGTTTTTGCAGAACTATGCCACCTCAGGCGGCAAGCGAAACTGCAGCCAGAGATGTGCACGCACTAGACAAAAGTTTTCTTTTTTTTATCTTACGTGAAGTTTGCGTTGGTGTTTGAAATGAACTACAAGCAGGTCTCTTACAATCCATCTTCTAGGAGAGTGCCGGCGAATACACAAACCTGCCAGACATAGCTATGTGAGCGTGCCGTGAACGCGCATGACGTCACGCCCAGTCTTAAGTTTCGGCCCGGATCCCTCTTATTTATTTTACTTTACAGGATTATAGAGACAATCTCAGTGATCAGAGAAGGGCTCATTCAGCCCATCAGGCAATTGTTTAAGCATATATGGGTTAGAAAACGGGTATTTTTTAACATGAAAAGTTGCTTAAGGCACCTTTAAATCACACTGTACCATTGTGAATAATTGCAAACTAAAAACCTAAAAATTGAAACATCTGGACATTACAGTAATAGCAGGAAATGTGGTTGACTGTAAAAAATAAATGTCAAATTGTAAAAAAAAATATATATTATTTATATAATTATATATATAAAATGGTCCAAAAAAAGGTTAATTTTCTTTATATTTTCTTCATTTAATCTTTATCAGGAAATTTGCCCATACCATTTGAACATAATTTTATAATAAATTATAGTAGCGTACTGTACATCATCATAGCTTCACAGACACCAAAATGCTCCATGACAGAAGCGCTTCGATCACACTTTTCACACCCTTCATGCGGGCTGGCTGGTAAAGGACGGGCTCAGCATGTGGCGTCCCGTCCTCCCTGATGCTATCTGCGCACTTGGCACTGCATCCCACCAATTTCTAACAGGACTCTAATCAGTCCTGACACGCACAAACTGTTCGGGGCATCAAAATCACATTTGCAAATAACCATATGCAAAGCCGTAGCGCTGTCAGGTACTGATGAGTGTTCGCTAGTGGCACGACGCCCGCATGAAGTTTCTGTTCGCCACACCGCAGGACGAGTAGTAGAGGACACAGACATACTGGGGGGCCTGAGAGCCCCTAGTTCTCCAATTATCTCTGAAATCAGACCTTGTGCCAGATTAGAAATTATACAAAATTACATCAATTGTATTTATTCATCACTATTCTATTTTTTTAGCAGACGTGTTTATCCAGCGTTGTTGAATATGCAATTTCAATAGGGCACTTTTCCAACCTGCCTAATATGCTGTTGGTCCTTTGCCATATCACGGTTATTTTTCAAAATTATACCAGTTTCACGGTATATTACTTTTTTTTCCCTCCTCAAGCATGACTGGGTGTGTTAACCACATTTCTCGGCTTACGCCAAAAGAGTAACACTTGAAGATGTATGACGCAGGAGTAGCGTAAGCTTTGACGCCTCTCGCGGTTCAAACAAACAGGGCTGGGCAACCGCGTTCGTCATTACGTTGTGCGTTAAGTTCAAGTGTTACTCCTTTGGCGGAAGTCGTCGGCTGTCTGCCGGAAGCTAGTTATTTTAGTCGATAAAGTTTTAAATATGGATATTTTTCTTACACAAACGCATCACTTAAGGCCTTTATTAACCGCCAGAGCCGTTTCGAGCACTTTTATCACGGATAGATGCGCTTTGATGGACTCCCAAAAAAATATATACCCACTGCGTAATTAATTAATTAATTCTCACCACTGCTGACCGGGAGAAACCCACAATCCTTGCCGTTTTAGAGATAATCTGACCCAGTCGCCTTGCCACAACAATAGAGCTCCGGAGGCTGACGTCACGCAATCTAAACTCAAGGCAATCAGGAGAGCGCCAGAGCGGCTGTAGCACTGGTATCAATGGCATGATCGATAGCGGTCGAATGATCATTTCAAACCAGACTGTTTAAACCTTTCCATTTCAACTGTGTTGTGCGCCTGGATGCCAGAACAGACGGAGGAAAGCAACGGGGAAATCATTTTATCGTATTCCTAAGGATCCTGATAAACGACTGAAATGGTTCACTGCAATAAAACGCTTGTGCAGTGATCACTTCCTATCAAGTATGTTCTTTCTGATGTAACTTGGCTAGCTAACATGTTTAAAAATGGTTTCTGACGATTGTAATGCATTACGCTTAAGTTTCCAACAACGCGAGTGAATCACTCGCATATGCGACTAAATAATGTCCATCATTAGCCATTGGCTAATAAATTCTTAGATTTTAAAGTCTAATTGTACTAATTGTAAATTGTACTTATACGTTATACTGTAAGTAACGTATAAGTTTAGCATAGATATATGTTCACTCGCTGAACACTCTTACTGAGCGCTTGAGAGTTGATCTCTGATGTATTTACTATTTATTTACTGATCACTAGTTGGTATTCTTTTCTGTTATTAACTAAAAAGTTTATTGCTGTGTAACTTCAATGCTATTACTTAGTCTACTTGTAATTTGCTATGGATTAAGGTGTCAGATGAATTAATAGATGCATGTAGCGATCCTAAAAGAATTTGAAAAATGCCATTTTCGGTTTACTAATGTTTTAGGGAAAAAGATTGACGACCCTCTTTCACCCGACTACGTCCCATCTATGTTCAACCCTAACTCATCCCCGGAGAAGAGAGAAAGAAGGCGGAAGTTAGACGTTTTCGACAGAAGAGCAAACTCCAAAGAATAGAGCAAGCAGCAAAGCCATTAGCTTCTGCAGAAACCCATTCAACAGTTTGTGGCATTAGGGATCTGTTATGTTTATTGCTATGTATGTCTTTTGAATTAAAGTGCGCAGTGAACTCTGTTGCCTTGAACCTCATGCTGCCGTCATTCATTGCATATTCGCTCCCGGCTGTCCCCTGCCTGCCAATATGGCGGTTATAAACAGAACAGGTCACGTGACGTCCAGAGCTGTATTTGGCCCTTGTCAAATTCACTCAAATTCCTGGCCTTTTCTCCTCCATCCAACACGTTGATTAAGAGAACGGATTGTTTGCTTGCTATTATCTAATCTAACAAGTCCTTACATCGAATCTAACAAGATGATCAACGGTACTCGCTTCACATGTGACTGCTCACAATGTTTTGGCTCATCAGTGTATATCGATACATTTTAATTCAAGTGTCGTCGCACATACTCTACACTTTCTTTTATTTCCGCTGACTGATAAGACGTAAACTAGCTGCCGTCTCACTTTGCCCCCAGTGAGTTTACAGTGCACGGTCATAAATCAGCTGGAAAGAATCAATAAAAAATAAATAAGAAAGTAGTCCACAGGGACGAACATTAACCCCCACCCACCATTTTTATGGGTTACTACGTTTTCAAGCTTTATAGCTTGGATGCGTCGTAAATAAAGGCTGGTTACCAAAAATATGTGTATTTAAAAAATACCTCACTAGTGTTTGTCAAGTGAAAGAAATGCTAAGCTTGAAGGGACATATTTTCAATGGTTGATGAGTGAATATATCTCTATTTGAACATGTTATACATGTTTTAGGTGGAAGTGTTGGTCTCTAGACAAGCGCTTCACAGAGAGCTTACAATCTTCCTGTAAATGACTTGAACATCACAATGCGCTCCACCATAGAAACGCTCAGACGGCACAGTGAAAAAGAGCGGAGCTCAACTGAATATGAACCTCAGTGAATCTGCAATAGGAGACTATGCAGGCATGCAGGAAAATCTAAAGTTAATCGGTGTTAAATTAATTAATAGGCTTGGTTTCCTGTATAACTATACATAGTTATTGTAACCATAGAAGCAAGTTTTGATAATGATTATATTTTATTATTATTAAATATTATGAACTTTTAATATTTATTAACATTGTTTTAAATAACTTCTAACACCCACTATAACAATTAACAACAATACAAATGCAAAGTGTATTTACACTTTAGCAATGTTTATTTAGAGATTAATATCAGTTAAATTATTTGATATTTTAATATGAAAACATTTACTTTGCAATAATGTAACGGATTGTCAATTCAAGTCCAATGTGTAAAAAAATATGACAATAGTAGTAATAATAATAATGACAAATGACTTTGTAATAATACATTACTTTTGTTGATAATGACTTCGGAAACACTTTACAATAAGGTCTCATTTGATAACCTTAGTTAGGCTAACATGAACTCATTTTAAGCAATATATTTTTTCAAAAATATTTCTCATGGTTAGTGCCTTAACTAATATTAACAGATACAACTTTTGATTTTAAATATTAAGTAGATAATAGAGAATAATAAATAAATGAACAAATAAGAAAAATATATCTGGCTTATCCAAGGTTTCTCTTTTATATCAAGTTAATTTGATCCAGATTTGAGTGAGTTATGAGAATCTGTGACCTTACAAGACAATAAAATGCTGTGTCAGCATGGGATGCACTAAAGTCATCATAACCTGTCCCTCGGTGGGCGTCTGTAGACACTAAACACACTGCAAATCACAGAGGAGCCGTCTTTACAACGGCTCTGAACTCACTAGCACAGTTTGTAGAGGACCATATCAATAGGGCGGAAAACCGGTTGTGTAATACAGGCTTACAAACAAGTCAGTTACTATACATTTACACACCTTAAAGATTGATTTTTTTTTTTTACATGTTCAACTTTCTTTAGTGTGTAATGTAGCTGTTCGAGCAAGAAAAATTATCAAAAAACGGTGTGTTTTTGCAAACCCTCAAAAAGTGACAACTTTAACATGCTATATAAAAATATCTGTGGGGTATTTTGTGCTAAAACTTCACACACACACACGCACGCACACACGCACGCACGCACACACACACACACACACACACACACACACACACACACACACACACACACACACACACACACACACACACACACACACTTTACTGCTGCAACAATAAAAAATAATGTGTTTTTGAACATACAAGCATTAAAAACCTATAGTACACTCTAAAAACAAAAAGACTGAAAATAATAATATGCATAAATAGGTCCTCTATAAAGTATACAGCCTAGAAATAAGGTACAACCGCATATGTAGGAGTTGTTTAAGTTCAAGAGGGGTTTCAACTAATGTCCCAGTAACATCTGCTCAACATTCACAGCCAGATGCTGCAACCAGCATTCATCAGTTGGTGTTAATCAGCAGGACGTCCTGTCACCAGCAGTGAGATTCCCATGTCCCAACCAAGTGCTTAACATGATGTAATCATTTCTGAGAGTGCGCTGGAACAGCCACAACATCGAGACTTGTGTGACAGTGAACGGTATTTTGAGGTTAAACAAGAACACAACTATCGTGCATTATGAACTAGATGATGGTGAAAAAGTGAACAGATGTCTGGTGTTGTAATTCGCCATGTTTGCATGACCCCTTTTATGCAGAGCCATTAAAGACGATCTATCAAAAGCTATAAGAAATGAAAGCATATGTTACTGTACACAAACAGGGTAGATTTAGTGTCCCATTACTTGTTTTTTTAAATGTGGCACAAATCCCATGTTCTGTACGAACTATTAGATGAGTTTGATAAGCTATTATGTAATATAAAATTAATATAGGGTAAAAAGTAGATCATTTTAAAGATAATTTTTGTCTCACCTCAGAGGTTCTCAACTGTATCCATCAAGGTAATTCAGCAATGTTATAATTTTTACACATTTATACTGTAGTAAAAATTTATATTTTTAATTATTTTTAATAATTTAAATTGTAGTTACATTTATTTAGAAAATATATTGAAATACATGTAAAACTATAGCCCAGATTGTGTGCAACCCTGTTACTGCATGATTTACCCCCCCCAAAAAAAAAAAAAAAAAAAAAAAAAGTAGTAACATAATCTGGGGCCGGATGTGTGAAAAAAAGTTGAGATAAATTTCTTAAGAAAATATCCAAGAAGTTTGTAAGAATGTTCCCAAGTGCAATTCACGAAAGATAATAATCAGGTTCTCAAATGTTTTTTAGAAAATCATCATCATATTTTTTCTCAAGAATAAAAATGTTGCTTGTGTTTTATGATTGTAGCTCAACTCAATAAAAAAAAACATTTCAAAGGCCATCTTTTCAGTTGCTGCCAAAGTACCGTAATAATTTTATTGCTCGCATTATTTTCATCAAGACTGTCTAGACAGAGTTCAGCATTAATGTGCCGTGTATAGTCATTTTTAAAGAGCCTCCTGTCTGAATCTGAATATGCTACATCCATACTATATAGTAGGTGAAAAAACAGTATGTGACAAAAGTATTATGTCTGCTGTAGTGTTTATAAAACAGTAATCGAAAAGTACCCGGATCACCCACTATACCGGTAATATCCTGAAGTGTGCATCCAGTGGACACTTTACTATCGCATGAGACCACTAGAGAGGATTTGTGAAGCGACGCAACTGACGCTGGTACTGTAGGTCACATGACTGACAACATAGTGGATGCTATGTCCGGATTTCATTCATACTACACATTCATACTACACACATTCATATAACGAAAATACTTTAAAATGGTTGTGAAGCAAGTTTCAAACCAATTAACAAAATCATACCTTTGGGGATTTAAGACAAGTTGGAGGTTATCCTACCTTTAAGATGTTATTTACAATGACTTTTAAGAAGATCCTTTTCAAGAATTCGAATTGTTCTTACGTTTTGTTTAAAGAATAATCTTAAGAAAGAAAATAAGAAGAAAACCACAGTTCGTTCGTTGATAGTTTTGTGAATCCGGCCCCTGGATCCTTTCTGACATGAAGACTAATAATATATTTCTATTTAGGGTTGTACCGACGTGTAATTTCTGGCCAATACCAATAACCGATACTAATATTTGAAAGCCGATAAAAGATATATTGGCTGATACATTTTTTGAGAGCCTTACAAAAGTCTCTACATTAAAAGCCAAGCACACAATTATAATGTTCTCATTATAATTGTATGTAGCCTATATGACAGACTTGCGCTGCACGTGTTGAACTTAACTGTATTTTCCTTTTTTTAAGTGATTCCAATCATATTTCAAGCCATTCAAAACCATGTCGAACAATGCGCATCTGAATCGTTTCAGCTTTAGGATATCAGACAAATTTTCTTATCGAGCGGATAACGATAACATTAAAAATGAACACACAGAACCTATATAGGCCGATATATCGTGCATCCCTCTATTCTTTACATTAACACAATTATACATTTTTCAACCCAATTACCAATATTATAAAAAAATAAAGAATTATCTTTAATTTACAGGAATTATAAGTTCATCAGTAATTATAAACTAGCAATTGGTCCCTTTTGAGTGACAGCTAGGATACATTTGCAACCCTGTTTTTTAATTTATTCATTATATTTTCTAGCATATTTAGGTGTCTATATTTTAAAATGTCCCAAATTTAGGTAACGGGGGCAAAAGGCAAAACTCATTTAAAATTAATGAAAAAAAAGCTAATTTAATACCGAGTATGACCTTCTGATTTTGACAGTCTAAATATATAAATATTTATATAACTATTTATATAACTTGTTTAACGGACTATTTGTTGAAAGATTTGTTTTAAAGAGTCAGGTATTATTTTGTACCCTGAACAAAACTGCACCTGAAGAACATGAGTCCTACGTACAGATGAAAATTAGCAGATTAATTGTGTAATTATTATATAGTGAGATCATAAAGATTTGGATGGTGCTATAATCATCCTGCAAAACATGCAAAGAGGATTTTATTGTAAAAATTGAATGTCACGACAAGAAAATGATCAGCTTTCGCACAAAACAACAAGACAGACCTCATTAGACAGAACAGTCGAGGCTAAATGTTAGCTGACCTGTTTCAAGCACAAAGGCGTCCTCAGGGTGTGTCAGAGTGCATGTAAGCATGCGTGTGTGAAAACATGAGCACATGAGTATGCATGCACGTGTGCACAATCACACACACACACACACACACACACACACACACACACACACACACACACACACACACACACACACACACCTAAATGATGATCAAAACACTAAACGCACAACCTCACATTTTACATTTGCTCCACTGCAGCTACTGACTATGGTTATATTATTATAAGGGTGGCCAAGTCTTAAAATATCTGTTATTTCTTAGTCGTGCACAAGCTATTCCACTATTACCAGAAAGACAAATGTACCATACAACTGTAATGTCATTATGTAGGCATAAAGGCATTTCTGGTTCGTATCAGCGAGGCAAATGAAATAAAATAAATAAATGAAATGGAAAATTGGTACTTTTACAAAAGCAGCAAGTGTCCCATTAGCTAAAACATTTAATGATCTTAACTGAAAACTGTAGTTTTGTAGGTTTTATCCTTTAGTCCATGCCTGTTAGCAGTTAGACCTCAGTGTACCAAAAAATAACTGACCAAAAATATTGATGACACATCCTGTTCCAAGGGGCATATACAAACTTTTGACCAATCAAGTGATCTCTAGAATGAGTGCATTTTGAGTTTGTCAGGTTGTGACATAAACTAAAGGCTACTGGCTATTAACCAAAAAAAAAAAAAAAAAAATACAACCCCACAACCCAACTTTGTAATGTAAAATGTCAAAAACTGCAATGACGTCCCTGAACACTCAGCTGTGAAACTGGTATCTAAGTTCTTAGATCCTAATGTTGTTGAATTACCTCACTTAAAAGTGCCCATATTGTGCTTTTTCGGCCGTTACCTTTTGTTGTGACCCTGAGGCACCATATTAAGGGACAGAACTCTTTGATGCAAGAACGTGAGTTTTTAACATGGTCATTTTCGGGATTTGAGGACTCGGTATTTAACCTGACAACAGTGAGGAGTATCGCGCTGAATCTCATTGTTTGTTTTCATTTCAGAGCACAGCACGGGAATGTGTGTGTGTGTGTTGGGGTATTACGTTTTAAGGGTAATCAAGTTATGTGGTTAACAACTGTTTTATGTAAAGGAATGTGTATTTTAAAGGAATATCTTGAGGTTTTGCCTTTTACACAGTTATCATGTTGGGTTGTTAAAGACGTCAAGTAATAAAGGAGTCTGTATTTCAATTGCATTCATATATGCATTTATTTAATTTGACAGATGTTTTCTTGTGGAGCTGTGCACATTCAGAAATCTGAAGTCTACGCCTTGTTTCACTTATGATTTATTTTTGTTGTGTTAATTAATTTGTTTAATTTAGCATTGTTTGTTGGTTGAGTGTCGAAATAGTGTTTTGTTGTACTTCTGCTTTTTGTTTAAAGGCAGGACTACACTATGTAACTTGTTTTTGTTCAAAATTAACAAAATTTAAACAGTCAAAACATCATCAATCCTTCTTCCAAAATGTATTTATGTTCTTCACTGATTCACTATGGTATGCCTATTATAAGTGTTTTTATTTTAGACCGGGCGGGATGCTTTCACAGGAAATTACGTACCTGACGTCACTCGTTTGTGAACCTCTCATCACATCAGAAAATAGAGAAAAAGTTGCTCCAGCTACTTTTATACATGTGTGATTGGCTTAGTTTAGTTGTCACATCGAGTGAGAAAGGTTGACATGGAGCAGCTAAAGCTAAAAAAAAAAAAAGTTGTACAAAAGAGTGTCTTCTGGCAAAAAGAAAACGCTACAGAGCTGGTAATAAAACAAGAATCAACATTGACTTGGCTTTTCGGAGATAGCGAGAACTGAGGGATTTGAAATGATGTAAAAGCTACATGGAGATGGCGTGCGAGTCAGGTATTTTACTGAACAGATACACTGCCTTATGTAGCTCTCTAATAGTTCATTGTGAAGGGTCATTTCATTATGTGTGGTGTGGCATTGGAATTTATTGTAACTAATTAAGATCCTTAAGATCCTTTCCATCTAAACTGGTTAAATCTCTTAAGCCTATAGTGAATGTTTTATGAGGATAATCTCTTTTTTTGGGGGGTTATGAGAAAGAACCATATTCATCCGCACAACCAAAACAATCTTCTTCCGCAAAATGCATGCAGTTTTTTCCGTTTTTAACCATTAGAGGGCCATCAAAGTTATGACTGTTTTCTCTGTGTTCCAGGAGCCGGTCTCTGTGGAAGTTCCTCTACGGTCATCTAGGTCTTCTTTTCTTCACTGCACGAAGGCCTGATGTTTTCTTCACTGCACGAAGGCCTGATGTTTTCTTCACTGCATGAAGGCCTGATGTTTTCTTCACTGCATGAAGGCCTGATGTTTTCTTCACTGCATGAAGGCCTGATGTTTTCTTCACTGCATGAAGGCCTGATGTTTTCTTCACTGCACGAAGGCCTGATGTTTTCTTCACTGCATGAAGGCCTGATGTTTTCTTCACTGCACGAAGGCCTGATGTTTTCTTCACTGCATGGACGTTGAGATGAGGGTGCAGAGTGACCCAAATTTTTTCCAAGTCATCTCTTAGTGTGATTAGACATCAGTTCATGTGTGCCCTTGGGACTGTGGTCCAGTGACTCTCTGCTTCTTCCTCATCCCACAGGCCTGGTACATCCAGTCATTTTTAGGTTGTGGGTTGCAATTTTAGCATCTGATGTTTTCATCTGATATTAGCATCTTGGTGTATGATCCACATATCCAAATATGGGTTTATATACGTAGGAAGCAGTAAATAAGGAAGTTAAATTGTCTATTTATTCGAATGTATTATTGATTGTTTTTTATTGTTTTGTTAGTTAAAGTATATTGGTACTCGAAGGTCACATCTCTGATCTCTTTTGGTACTGGCTCGGTGGCATAGTTGGGAGTACAGTCTGACTCTTTTCGATACAGCTCGGTCACACTTTCATGTAGTGTGTTATACAGCTTTGTGTAATGTAAAAGGTCTGCAAAGTTTCAAAGATCGAGTCGTCAGTAATTCCAGTCTTGCTTCCTGCCCAAACCCATGTAGATTTCTAAAAGTTTGCATAATGTCACTCTACGGTCTTCATTGTCTGCTCGTGAAAACATTGTCTACGTACTTTAAACCCTCAAACACTGTAGTTGTAGCTGAGACTGGATGAGCTTGGTTAATGTTGTTGACGTCATGACATGCGATGAATAAGCAAATCCACTTTGAATGAACTTCCAAAGGATGAGGACTCGAGCTTGAATAGATATGATAAAACCGACGCCATCGTTACTGTTTGTATCACTGTGTATAAAGTGCTGAGGAAGATCCGGATCTGAAATTCAGATAGTGGGCGTTTCGTTTCCGACATGCGCTGTAAACGGTAGACCAATCACAACAGACTGAGCCATATGACCAATCAGAGCAGAGTAGACCAATCACAACAGACTGGGCCACCTGACCAATCAGAGCAAAGTAGACCAATCACAACAGACTGGGCCACCTGACCAATCAGAGCAGAGTAGGCTCTCAGAAAGAAGGGGTTCAGAGAGACTGAATCCTTTATTGAACAGTTTCAGACACTGTGAGAAAAGAGCTGATGCTGCAATGTATATTATGAGAAAAAGTAAGTGTTGTTTGTTTTGTTTTTACCTTGGATGGATGTAAATCTATTGTAGGAGACCTTTAAAACAACATTAGGAACCTTCAAAATAGCATAATGGGGGCACTTTAAGAATTTGGTATCTATTTCTCACAACACAAGATTCGCAGTACATGCTACATATGTAAATAATATCCACATGATGGTTTTGGAAAAGCAGTTTGATTTAATATAAGGTGTCTTTTGCGATGTACTTGCAATCTATCCCGTGGTGTGTAATTGAGTCAAATGTATCATGTTATTCTCTGCTGCTTACTCCTGTGTCTCAGACTTGCTCTGAATGCACAGTACACAAGTGCAGCTCTGATGAACAAAGGCGGCTGCTGAAGTAATCCACTCTGCATTCACTACCAACCTCCCAAACCTCCCTCTCCTCCTCTCCCTGGACACCGAAACCACTGCCATCAGAATACAGGAGCTTCCTGTGAGGGCCGCACACCAAGCACTTCTTCATAAAACAATATATATACTGACACCGGTGCTAGTATTGGTTGTACTCTCGTTTAATATTCCTTCACTATATTTAATTTGTCGCGAACAGAAACAAGGCTGTGAGGGATAGAAGTACTGTCCATTCAATTAACATTATCTCATCGGTATTCATATATTTGTATGTAAAGTGTGTTTCAAGCACACATTATCTTTCAAACATTTGGATAGACATGTCTATGTTAGGAATATCAAAGGATTTGTTATTATTAGTCTCTAAAGTTGTACATACACAAAAGGGTTTACTACTCTTCAAAGAAAAGGTTCATATATATATATGCTCAAATTTGCTGGTACCCTTACAGCTCATTGAAATAATGCTTCATTCCTCCTGAAAAGTAATGAAAATAAAAGCTATTTTATCATGTATACTTGCATGCCTTTGGTATGTCATAGAATAAAGCAAAGAAGCTGTGACCAGAGATGTATTATTGCTTATTCTACAAAGATATTCAAAAATGGCCTGTACTCATTTGTTGGTACCCCTTAGAAAAGATAACAAATAATTGGATTATAGTGATATTTCAAACTAATTTGTTTCTTCAATTAGTATCACACATTACTCCAATCTTGTAATCAGTCATTCAGCCCATTTAAATGGAGAAAAGTAGTCACTGTGCTGTTTGGTATAATTGTGTGCACCAACATGGACCAGAGAAAGCAAAGGAGAGAGTTGTCAGAGGAGATCAGAAAGAAAATAACGGACAAGCATGGTAAAGGTAAAGGCTACAAGACCATCTCCAAGCAGCTTGATGTTCCTGTGACAACAGTTGCAAATATTATTAAGAAGTTTAAGGTCCATGGAACTGTAGCCAACCTCCCTGGCCGCGGCCGCAAGAGGAAAATCGACCCAAGATTGAAAAGAAGGATAGTGCGAAAGGTAGTAAAAGAACCAAGCATAACTCCCAAAGAGATCTAAGCTGAACTCCAAGGTTAAGGTACGTCAGTTTCTGATCGCACCATCCGTTGCTTTTTGAGCGCTCCATGGAAAAAGACCCAGGAGGACTCCACTTTTGAAAGAATAACATAAAAAAGTCAGACTGGAATTTGCTAAAATGCATATTGACAAGCCACAATCCTTCTGGGAGAAATGTCCTTTGGACAGATGAGTCAAAACTGGAGCTTTTTGGCAAGTCACATCAGCGCTATGTTCACAGACGGAAAAAATGAAGCTTTCAAAGAAAAGAACACCACACCTACAGAGAAACATGGAGGCTTGGTTATGTTTTGGGGCTGCTTTGCTGCGTCTCAGTCAGCGTGACGTGGCCTTCTATGAGTCCTGATCTGAATCCTATCGAACATCTATGGAAAGAGCTGAAACTTGCAGTCTGGAGAAGGCACCCATCAAACCTAAGACAGCTGGTGCAGTTTGCTCAGGAAGAGTTGGCCAAACCACCTGTGACCAGGTGCAGAAGTCTCATGGAGAGCTACAGAAAACGTTTGATTGCAGTGATTGCCTCTAAAGGTTGTGCAACAAAATATTAGGTTAGCGGTCCCATCATTTTTGTCCATGCCATTTTAATTTGTTTTATTATTTACAATATTATGTTGAATAAAGAAAAAATCAAAAGCAAAGTCTGATTTCTAATAAATATGAAGTAAACAATGGTGGATGCCAATTACTTTAGTCAGTTTCAAATTATTTCAAAGAAAATAGTGCATTCTTCGTTTTCTGTGGAGGAGTACCAACAAATTTGAGCACGTCTGTATCTTATATATATTAGGGGTTCCCATTATGGGATCATTATGGATTTAGTTTTAAAAAAAATTATTTGGCTTTAATTCATTTTTTATTTTAATTAAATTGATGAATTAAACCGCTTGTAAATACACTTTATTTTTACAAGGTTAGCATGAAAGTATTATGCTATTATTTAAGACATTTCTCGCACCTTTTTTCGGCATAAAGGGTTCTAAAGAGAAGACCTTTTCTTGTGTATTTTTGAAACAATGCTATTGTACATTTATCAACTACATAAACATCAAAGGAGTTGTAAACATTTCTGTAAAGTTGCACATAATATGATTTACTTTTTAGGCGCTGTTGATATACCGGTAATGCTATCGCATGTTTATCAACAACATTCACATCAAAGGATCTGTAAACATTCGTATGTTTGTAAAAGTTTACATAGACAAAAGGGTTTTAGGCGTGTTGATATGCTATTGTATGTTTATCAACAACATCAATCCTTAAATGATTTGTAAAAATTTGTACATAAAAGAGTTGTTTTTTCACAAAATGATGCTGTTGTACCTTTCTCAACAACATCATCAACATTAAGGGATTTGTAAACATTTGTATTCATTTAAAAGTTACGAGTACAAGTTTATATTATAGAAGCAGTCAAAAAGATATAATAGTTTCAGTGCCTATAGAAATGTACAAGACCTACGAACACGATTGACATTTCCTTTGTTCACTACAGTATATGTCGTGTTTGAACTGAAGTCCACTATGAATAAAGTTTCTGAGATTTAGTGATCAACACCAGCTACAGTACAAGGCAATGCAATATACTGAACAGACTGCACATCTACCTCACAGACCCATTTTCACTGGCATCAAATTAAATTGGGTAAGGTGGCCTGATTCTGACTCGACGAGAAGACAACGCAAATGTAGCGCTGTGAAGACTACATCTAAGAAGGCTGAGTCAGCGCCTGTGCTGCTGATCCTGGAACAGTTGTGGGCTGGAAGGATGTGGAAAGGGCATTCTCCACATGTATCCGAGGACATGCTGAGCACCTGACTGCAGAACAGTGTGTGACTATAAATTACGATATCACACTCATCCTGCTGCAGAGCAAACACATGGATGTCGAGTGAGATGTGCTGCGGTTCCTGCTGGCGAAGATGACGAGTCAATTAAGAATATTTATATGCTGGACTGACCTTGTCATGAAAGATTTCTTAACATCGATCTATTTTTTTAACAGGTTAAATCAGGGCCGGACTGGGACACAATTTCAGGCCGGGAAATCCTACACCCATCCAGGCCATCCTATGCACCCAAATAAAATTTAAAAACACGGACAACCCTATTTTTTCCCTAAATTACATTTATTTCACAGTATGACCATAACATAAAAACATAAACAACCAACCTAAAAGTAAAGCAGTCCTAATATCAAATGGGTCTGCACATAACGTTTTACAAGCATTTACTCTAGAAGTCCAAAGCGGTTACTACCTCTCTACTTCTCACTCTTAAATGTGTATAAACTGCAGTAGAGAGGTTAAACAAAAATGTTTGCTTAAAAGGTCAGCAGGTTCCGTAAGACTTCGCTGCTCTCAGCAACTTTATCAATAATCTTGTCAATGTCAATTCCAACAAGTATCTCCCTCTCTGTTGACATTAACATGAAGGCCTCAAGGTGTTCCTGATTAATAGAGGTCCTAAGTCTGTTCTTCACAAGCTTCAGAAATTGTCTAAATCCTTAGGCTGGGGCCGTACAAAATAATTAAAGCTTTCTCTTGAATGGTACCCTCACTTTCCTTTTCCTTCTCTTCATTTTCCCTAAGATCTCTCTGTCTTTCCCTTCCACCAGGATCATCAGCCTCATACACTAAGTAAAGAGGAGTCTTATTGTAAATTTAAACTAAAACTTTAATATATATATATTTGTGTGTGTGTGTGTGTGTGTGTGTGTGTGTGTGTGTGTGTGTGTACGTAAGTATGTATGTATGTATGTATGTATAAAGTGTGTTTGTTTTTCTTGTACCTGTCTCTTCTTCACCTGTCGCTTTTTCTTCTGGCCTCATACAAACTATCTCCACCTTGGTGCAAAACAACCACCTTATTGTAAATTGTTTGCCCAGAATCTACATATATTTTAGTAAAAATCTAAGTATTATATTTATGATTTTTTTTTTATCGTAAAATTACTTAAATATCAAACATTTAGCAATATATTTCATACAATATGTTAAAAAATGTCTTTCTTATTTTGCTTCTGTCTGTCATGATTCTGCCATCTAGTCATCGTCTTTCTTTAGGTCTTGAGGCAGGATCATGACAGACCCATGTTTTATGTGCAAACACGTGGTCTTGTTTGGCCATGTGCTTGTGTTGTCTCGTCATCTAGCCCCGCCCTCCTTGTTTCCTCGTTTTGTCATTATTGCTTTACCTGTGTCACCTGTTGTTATCATTAGTCTCGTCATTATTGCTTTACCTGTGTCACCTGTTTTGTTATCATTAGTCTCCCTATTTAATCCCCTTGTGTTTGCTGTCCTGTGTCGGTTCATTGTTAATCCTTGTCAGTCTGTGAGTATCTTGTGAAGAGCTGTTGTCCTGTTGTGCCATTGCCTGTATTAGTTGTTTGTTTTTCTTGTAGTTATCTGTCACAGTCTAGTTAGTCTCCATTGTCCTGTCTATGTTTTGCCCCCTCGTGGGTTTTGTTTTCCCTGTTATTTGTTTAATAAATCGTGTTGCCCTGACTACTGTCTGCGATTGGGTTCGTACTTCCTCACCACCAGAACACTGTCATCTCACTCCCTGGCTGAATCTGATGTGTGACCATTGCACCACAGCTAGTGCTAGGTTGACTGTATGATAAATGATATGATAAAAAAAAGAAGGAAACATTTTTTAAACTTCACAAAAGGGCAGATGTAATTTTCTAAATTGTCTAATAATATGTTATTGCATTATTTTTTTGTTGATGTATGCTCTATCACTACTGCCTCCCTGCTCCCATACCATATAAAATGTTAATATTAGTCTGTTAAATTACTAATGTAACTTTACACTAAATAATATTAATCTCCTTTAGCATACAGTATTTTGAGTGACGATAGTAATAGGGGCTTACTACCGCTTACATTTGCTAGCAGTTCAATACTAAATTAACGAAGAAAAAGGTATTTTACAGATGAAACTGACCTGCACTTGAAGCCCTGAACAGGTCAGTAATTTTGCAACATTTTGCTGCTTCTTCTTGTAGTGCTTTTTTCTTCTTTCCCCTCTCTGCTCCACCTGGCCGTTTTCTCTCCATCATCGCGTGCTGCTCGCATTTTCTGTTTAACCGTTTGGCTGAGGCATAAATTCGAATCGTAGCCTTGCCAGTCAAGACTAAAAGATTCATGATTTTATTTATTATTATTATTAATTGTATTGAATGACGAATTCGAAAATGATCTCTGGTAAAGGTAGTAATATATATATAATAAAAAAAAATAAAAAAATGAAAAAATAAAATAAAAATAAAATTCCCGGTGGCCTGGCCAAATTAGTCGCCAGGCCACCGGGAAATCTCCCGGTTCTCCCGATGGCCAGTCCGGGCCTGGGTTAAATACTTCCCAATAGCCACATCCTGCATCTCGCATATTTTAAATAAATGCTGCTCTTTTTCATTTTCTATTCATTAAAGAATACTTAAAAAGTCTGTTTTCAACATTGACAATAATCAGAAATATTTATCGAGCAGCAAATTATCATATTAGACTGATATCTGAAGGATCACGTGACACTGAAGACTGGAGTAATGATGCTGAAAATTTCAGCTTTGCATCACAGGAATGAATTACATTTTAAAATATATTACAATAGAAAAAAAGTTACTTTAAATTGTAATATCTCACAATATTACTTTTATTACTGTATTTTTGATCAAATACATCCCGCCTTGATGAGCAGAAGATACTTCTTTCAAAAACATTAAAAAATCTTCCCAACCACAAACTATTTTTCACGATAATATTTATGATTAGGATACATACAGCAGAATATGACATATTGACATATTCTTAGTAGGACCAGATTTGTATGCCGAATTGTATTGCTCAAACTAAAAATAAAAATAAAAATGAGATAAAGCAAAAACTACTCTGACAAATGTAACAAACAAATCTACACTCCAAAAAGTATTCAAACGGAAAAAAGGGGGACAGAAAAGTCTAAACAATACAATGCCTAACACATAATTAGTGTTACTGGAGTGTAAACACAATTTAACACACTCTCCTGCACCCAAAACACAGCGGCGTTCCTCACACACCACTCCACATCATTATAAAGCAGGTATGATGTAGCTTGAACACTCACTGTGGCTGGCTCATGGTGCGATACGCAGCAAACGCTGAACGGACTTCCTCTTCCACTTCTCTTAAACGCGAGCTCTAGTTTGTGCTAGACGGAGGCGACTTCACTCATACCAGACCTGAGAAGAAGAAAAAAAAATCAACACACTCTCTTTAAACACATCATAAAATAAAGTAAATACTGTGGGAACTACTGTGCGTGTTAAAACTGAAATGTACTAGTTGTTTATGAATGCATGAACATCTAGTTCAGCCATGACACAGTTATCATTTAAAGGGAGGAAAAGTAGCTTATGCAATAAAATCAATGAAGCGAGATATTGGATCTGTTATGAAATCAAATACTCGCTTAACTTCACAGTTTTACCTCTGACCTGTGATTGAAATCAAGCGAAGAAACCGTTTACAGCTTTAAGCTCACTGCATGATTCAGCAAAGCTTCATACCCCATTTAGCAGAATATTTGATATACAGCATAAAAGTAAAAAAAGTTGCTGCCTTAAAATGAGTACAATCGGGGTTCTTGGAGCCTGGGTTCTCCCAAGGTTTTTTTTTTCTCCATTGGGTCACCTGATAGAGTTTTGGATCACCATTGGGTCACCTGATAGAGTTTTGGATCACCATTGGGTCACTTGATAGAGTTTTGGATCACCATTGGGTCACCTGATGGAGTTTTGGATCACCATTGGGTCACCTGATAGAGTTTTGGATCACCATTGGGTCACCTGATAGAGTTTTGGATCACCATTGGGTCACCTGATAGAGTTTTGGATCACCATAGGGTATATGTCGAACGTCGCATGACGAAACCGGAAACCTGGTCTCATCGCATCCGCTTGTCATAGAAAGTGTTAACAGCCGTATGAACTGACGCCGATATCTATGGAATTTTAAGGTAATCAGCTAACCTACCTATCTCACTTTGTTATTGGCGTTTTATTCTATTTAAATATCTTAACGTTAGTGTGCTAGTAGTTAGTATTTTTTTTACTTTTAAATATCGATCTTCACATGCGAGGGACATTGGTTATGATCATCTTTGCTCGCTCCTTTTAAGTTATCTTGAGTAAAACAGTAAAAAAATGCATGAAGCACATACAAAAGACCTGAACCGGAAGCGATGCGTTCTGTTTTCCGGTTTCGTAATGCGACGTTCGACATATACCCTATTGGGTCACCTGATGGAGTTTTAGGTCACCATTGGGTCACCTGATGGAGTTTTGGATCACCATTGGGTCACCTGATGGGAGTTTTTCGTTTCCTTGCCACTGTTGCCTTTGGCTTGCTCAGTTGGGGGATATTCAATTTAATGAATCAATCAATATTACTATTGATTAGCATTACCAAACATGGACGTTTTTATTATTATTTTAATTTAATACTGTGAAGCTGCTTTGATACAATCTGTATTGTGAAAAGCGCTATACAAATATTCTTGACTTGACTTGACTTGACAATCAACATGGATGTTTAAGTCATTCCAACTTAAATGACAATAAACTAACCTAAATGAGTTGAATCTTGTATAACTTGTAAAAAAAAGTTGCAAATTGTTTAACTTATTTTGATGAGGTAAAGCGATGCAAAAACATATATTGTCATAATTGATTGATCATATAATTTTTTACAGCGTAGTTCTGTCATGACAACTCGGAGTGTTTGGCATGAGAATGGATATGGCAATGTTGATATGTTTGGTCTTGGCGCGTATATGAATGATCCGTGGCAGATCTATACAGGTGGAGCTGGGGAAGGTGGAGGGTTTCTGAAAGGGTGCTACAACAAGCGCTGGCCAGTATTTGAAGGTTGAGCAGTGAGATCATTGGCTACTGATACACAGTGTTGGGAGTAACGCGTTACAAAAGTAATGCATTACAGTAACATATTACTTTTTGCTGTAACACAGTAGTGTAAGGCATTACTAATCAATTTTCAGAAATATTTTACTCGGTACATGTTCAGTAACGCTTGCGTTACAACTAACTTTTAGTTTTAATTATAAAAAAAAAAAAAAAAAAAAAACAAGACCGTGAGACATTTACGAATGAAAAATGCAAGGCTAAGTTACCTATTCGTGGTCAGTCAATGGTGTCCAAGTTTGTAAATAAAGACTAAATGGCAGCGTCTGATATATTTGTATAGCGATTTATTTTTTACAGGAGTGTCGTGATACAGCAGGAACCAATCAGCTGTGTCCTATAGAGAATGTGATTGCAAGCATATTGAGTAATCAGCCTGCGCCATCTAGAGTTTCATGACAGAACTTTGTATGAATTGTGCACTTTATTCAGAGTTTCTCTAAATCATATATCTGAAAGTTATTATTCACTGATAATCTTCCCTTAAAGCGTATGGTGTAGACTTGGTTCTGTCCATCGGTTGTTGTTGACTGGATGGAGGCAGATCTGAATGCGAGTCTGCAGTCAATTGACCATTCGCAAAGACCCGCCCCCTTTAGTTACTGTTGCTATGTCCGACAAGCTACGCCACTCTCACGCCACACCATGTTCTCACACAGTGAAAAATACATCGCGGAGCTGAGAGGACACCGCCGAGGCGCTGACAGACAGGACAGACCAGCTTACTTTTCGGTTACTTTTGATATTAAACATATTAAACAAAGTCTCAACTTCCAAATTTGGTCATTTTTTTAAGAAATTTAAACAATAAATACAGTTTTGTGGCTCTTTAATGTGTCTGACAGATCGCTGTGTCGCCTCAGTTAAAGCTGCTCGTGAACCGATCATCTCTTCCTTCTAGTTCATTTATAGCATCAAATAAACATGAATGAACATAAGGAGTGTTGTTTTAACCGCGGAAAGACGTCAGGGGACTCCGTTTCTCAAGTTCAAATCCTCCAAAGTTAATCTACTAACTCTCCTGCTTTGTCGGAAAAAAATGGCGGATTCGGCGGATTATGATTGGTCAGATCGCCTGTCAATCAAACTCCCTGCGAAGGGTCAATTGTAAAAAGGGGGCGGAGTAAATGATTAAACTGAATGAGTGTCACCATACATGGTTATGATATTTTGATTAGGACATTTTAAGGTAAAAAACTAAGTTAAGTTCCCAATGAGATGAAAAATGAAAATAGCTACCACAGAAACCGAAAATTTTCGTGCCATTAGCATGTGTCCAAATTTCAATCTTAACTGTTCTATTTCATCAGAAACGATCTGAAAACAGGGCTTTAAGTGTAAAATACCGAACTTGTCCTTTAAGGGGTCTCTCAAACAGGACAAGACATATTCTTGAAGCGAAGACCAGCCTTTTGAATTCCCAGAATTCCCATTGTCCTACATATGGTACGCATGTGAGAGCTGAGTGCATTCAGCTTCATTCACATTTAATAACCACCTCAACCTCGAAAAAAAAAAAAAAACTTGTTATTGTACAAACAGCATGATTTTCAGCTGGGCTAAGCATTACACAAAACTCCTGCCTGCGATTGCCTTTTTTGGTGTCAAGGTGCGATGAAGTTGTCAACCTCGGTACGGACGGCCATCAATAAATAGAATGGTCTGTAGCGCTCGGTTACACCAGCTTCAATCACTGAAGCACTGTGATGAAAGCTTCATTTACTGAGACCGCTTGACAAACGCATGGTGTCTCAAACTCTAGCGGTTTTACAAGAGGTATTACCTCGGGCAGGGGGATGAGGTGAAACTAGTGCACAAGACAAATCATATTAAGCCAAGTAAGGCGCACCGTACACAGGTCACTGAGACAGTAAATCTGAATAGATGGAAGTGGGACGAGGTAGAGGAGAGGAGACGATGTGAGGGACGGTTCATTTTTGCATTCTTGTTTAGGCGAAAGTGATAATCGTGATAATGAAAAATTGATAAAAGGTGAGAACACACTTTGCAATACCTTTTCTAAATTGCATTAAGCATGATTACACTATATGCTTACATATTATTATATATTTATTTAAAATGTTTACATTTATATTCAATTTGATTAACATTTTCATTTTGTGAAGTCCAAATGCATGGATAACTGTCTAAAAATATATCATTTTTGTGAATCCTGTCCTCCGAACTAGATTTACAATATCATATTTTTACAGATATAAACAGACGTTGAACTGTTTTCATGCTTTTCTAATTCATTTAATTAGATCATTAAAGTATGTGAATCGAAACAAAGCTATTTTTGTATGCTACTTTTTAGATTTTTACCATTTTACTAAAGATTTTTTTTCATAAATTATATTTAGTTGAGAAGCCTATTATAGATTGTTTAATCGAAAGTTCCTATTGTGACACTATTGGGGCATGTTGTCACAGAAACTCAACATGCGTTTAATGGTCTGTATTTTTTTGTTGGTTATATAAATTTGTTGGTTTATATGTTAGGACATAAAGCACATTTTAAGTGACCTGAAAGAAAAGTCAGTCACTGCTCATTGTTCATTCATGTTAGTTCAGGCCCAATAAATAATATTAACAGATGTCAGATGTCAAACTGTTCACACAGAACGTGTTTTTCCATTCCACTGCGATACTTACATCGTTTTTTTAGCAGCGTCTCACGCATTATACACGGCTCAAGTTAAAATAAGTTCAAATAAATGACTGTCCATCCTTGCCTTGACTTCGCAAAATACAGGACAAACTGCACTCCGCATGGGTTAAATAGGGAACACAATTTTGATGTCTTAAAGGGTTAGTTCACACAAAAATGTAAATTATCAAAATAATTTACTCACCATCAAGCCATCCTAGGTGTATATGACTTTCTTCTTTCATCCAAACACAATCTGAGCTTTATAACTGAAGTGAATAGTATCTAGAGCTTGTCTAGTTTCGGGGAAGAGTGACCTCTAACCTGATGCATGATGTAGTGTAAGCTCAGGTGAGAGTAGACGGCTCTCGTGGTTCAAACAAACTCAAGATCCTACAAAATTTCTCTTTAAAAATTCACATTTAAGCCTTCTAATTAGTGACCGTTATTTTGTTTTGCTCTATCTTCTGCGCATCCACGTTGGTCAATACGTCATGTCATGCGTCGGGTCAGAGGTCACTCTTCTGATGGAACTACAGACTCGCGTATGGCCGTTACCGGAAGCCAGTGATTATAGTTTATAAAGTGATAAAATATGGATATTTTTCTAACAAAAAACCATTGCTTCGCTTCAGAAGCCCTTTATTAACACCCTGAAGCTGTATGGATTACTTTTATGATGGATGCGCTTTTTTGGATTTCAAAATCTCAGTTACTATTGTATTCACTCCCGTTGTAAAGCTTGGAAGAGCTAGGATATTTTTTAATATAACTCCCGATTGAGTTTGGCTGAAGGAAGAAAGTCATATTCACCTAAGATGCCTTGAGGCAGAGTAAATCATGGGATCATTTTCTTTTTTGGGTGAACTAACCCTTTAAGTAAGGGATGATTCCTTATTACGCAGAACGCAGTCTACTCTTCAATAGGCTACTATAGCTGAAGGGCAATTCAGGTTGTGCACCTGCAGTGCATGATGTAGGCTACTCTTCCAGATTAATAACAATAAATATAACGAATTACTTATTGGTCAGTTAAACAAATTTGAATCATGCACGTCTCGCATCAATGCTCATTTTGATGTGTTGTGTTGACCACGTGCCCAAAGACCTACAGAATCAAAGTTCGTATGCCACTATCAGTTCAGATCAAAAGTTTAGCGATGAACTTGATCAGACGGAACATATTCAGGCAACATGAAAAGCAAAACATGCAACATGGCGATGAAACAATTTTGACGTGCTTCTCCAAGCTACAACCTACTTGCAACCAGATTTCCTTACACTTGTCAGGAGTGACTAAAAATCCCCCACAAACACAGCATTTGATGCGCACGTAATAAAGGCTATTGCGTTCAAAAATGGAAGACATGTCTTGTATTTCCCAGGCCTAAAGATTGGATGAAGTGAGGTCTTCTGATGAAATGCTACTCAGCACCATGACAGCTGATTTAGTGATGCAATTATCAAAATAACAGCAAACACCCATTAAGCCAATAATTGGCGGAATGAAAGGAAGAATATGCAGTGATGAAACGCTCGTCTCCAAGTGCTGACCTACCTCGATTTACATCGTTGAAACTTTAATCGTGTCTCCCTGGCCCTCGTGGTTAAGATAACGTGTCCCTTGCCAATATTCAGAAGAGTCTTGATGCGTGAAGACAGTTTCGCAGTGGTCAAGCATCCGTTCTGCTGCTTCTTTCGCGAATAAAGCGGACGACGAGCAAAGGCGAGCCGTGAAACGAGCATCATCGCTCAGCGAGGTGATATTAGGAGTCCAACCATCCAGAGAAAAGCATCGTATTCGCGACAGGAGGAGCGCATTGTGTGTGTTTAGTGTTGTGCGGAGTGTCGGGCTCCCCTCTTCAATTCACGCCAGGGACTCAGTCTTCTCCATCGCGCTGAAGCCGCGAGTCGATTTGACGCGATGCGATTGAAGCATGAACGCAAGCATCGCTCCGTTATGTCGGAGGAGGAGGAGGATGAGGAGGAGGGGATTCATTACGTAGAGAAAACGCTTTTCTATTGGTTTTCTGTCCGAGGGATGGCAAATGTTCTTCGGGATAACCTCGCATCCATCACAACACCTCATGGCCGCTGAGGTGCGAGCATCTCGCGTGCATTTCCATGCCAATGTCCCATATTCTGCGCGTGTCGTTTACTGCCAACACACATCAGTCATGTAGAATAACGTCAACCACTGTCATGAGTCATGACTGAGCATATGGAGATGGCAGGGGTGACATTGAGATGTGAGAAATGCGTTTCGAAGACGGGTATTGATCGGGGATGTGCGTGTGAGACAGTGAGAGAGATGAAGACCACCAAGTAAGAAAGACACACAAAGGTCTATTGACTGCCTTTGTACAAAACTGCTTCAGACTTTCAGATAGCACTACTATATTAATGTCATAATATCACACTATAGCCTATATCAGTCTTGAAAATAAAGGTTCTTTATGGTTCAATGAAGAAAAAGATTCCACAGAAGGTTCTTTAGATTTTTAAAACCTTCTTCACACTGAGAGAAAAAAAGTTTATTTTAAGAACTGTTCACTGAAAGGTTCTTATGTGGAACCAAAAATTGGTCACTGTGGCATCACTGTGAAAAAACAACAACTTTTGGAACCTTTAGCCTATTTTTCTTTTTATTTATCATAATGCACATCATTCAAGTATAATACTAACCCGTCCATCAACCATTATAATATATAGCCCAATGCATATATTTATGGTGTGATCAAACTACTTTAATAATATCATACCACTATACTGTCATATTCATATTATGCGTAAAGCTGAAAATAGCCTATGATATTCAAGTATTCACCCAGCATAAAAGATTTTGATCAAAACACAGTGAAACAGTAATATTGTGAAATATTACAAATAAAATAACTATTTTAATATTTTCTATTTATTATATTTTACATGCTTAAATATAAAGCTGGCTTTTCAGCATCATCACTCACTCGTCTTCAGTGTCACATGATCCTAATATGACGATTTACTGTTCAAGAAATATTTTTTAATAACTATCAGTGTTGAAAACAGTGCTGTTTAATATG